>NW_010539748.1:63093-70118 GCF_000687285.1 Phaethon lepturus
AGGAATTTTAAAAATAGAGCAGGAAATTTAACAACTGTAAAAAACTCCTTGCCCCGGAGAGCCATTGTTTATACTTCTTCATGTATGCTAGCAATAATTATAGTAAAGTCTGTTTAGGAAAAAGGGTTCATTTTACATCAGAGAAGAAAATGTAAATTTTTTTTTTCCTTCCTAAACTGAATACAAAGACTGTTTCATTAAATGTGGCTTTTTGGTAAAAAAAGGAACAAATGTCTACCAATAAAAATTCCCATTTGAAAAAAGCCTTTTCCATCCAAAAATCCAAACAACTGAATAAAAATGTGGATCTCTTCTTTAAAAGGGGGAAGAAATCCAAGCTGACCTTAATTTTCTCTCAGTTATACAGGGCTGCTGGTTGAGAGACACCCCGCAGACACCCCACATACTCCAACCTCCCACATGTGTCATCCGAAGCAGGAGTGCCAGGCTCATCTTTGTTGCATTTCTCTAGTCTACTCTTACTGATGAAATTACAGGTTTATTGTGGACATATGCCCAGAAATAATAGTGAAGCAGTGGGAGGTCTGTGGCTTGAGTGATACAGCATTCAAATACAGACAGCAGCCTCTCAGACCCAAATCAATCGTTAACGTATCTTCTCAACATAAGGAAGCTTTTCACCATCAGGTTGGCCGAATATTTCCCAGCACTTCAAACAGAATTTCAAGTAATGAGTTCTTCTCTTCTCATTTCAGAGACAAGTTTCACCCTCTTCTAAAGTCACAACACAAAATTCTTTCATTGCTTGAATCAAGGTGAAAGCTTCACCCAACATATCGACCTCTCCTCTAAACTCTAAATGGCTGCCACAGCAATTAGGTTCCACTTCGGGTGGAATGATTCATGCTTCAATAAATTCAATTTCAACAAGACATAATTACAGTGAGTCACCAAATCACAGATTAATCACAGCACCTCCCATTCAGCAGTCAAAACAGCGGAGGATTCCAAATGCGATGCATATGATGCTTCTCAGCTTTTGTTTCACTTGATTTAATTTCTGCTTTATAGGCTGATCCCACACAAGCTCTAGGAGAAGGCTTTTGGGGTTGCACACAGATCTCTAAGGTAACATGGTGACTTCCCTTACTGTTTTCCATGTGCTGAATGAACCTGAAAGATAATGAATGTTGCCAATACCAATGATTACTGCAAGAACCTGAGGATCTCCTGTTTGCTGCTGAGCTCCCCTTGACACAGTGCGTTGTTAGCAGGGATTGAAGATACACCATGATTTCTGTATCTGAGCACGTGCAAAAGGGACTGGCACTGTGAATTTTTCTGTTGAGTCAGTTCTTCAGAGCTGCAGGGGATGGGAAATTTCTTCACACTAGTGTCTGAGCATCCTGTTCCTATCAGACATAATCAGGATACTTGAAGACATTTGTTAGAGATTCCCTCTGGCTCAGTGCTGGTCCTAAGAGTCTCGTGTCTATGCTGGCTGCTGTCTCAGCTGAGGTATGGTAATGTCTTCTCCTCTCTCCTCACTCCACTTTTACTGCTACTGAATCTGGAGACTGAGAAGGGATCACTCAGCAGAAGCTGTGCTCAGCTCGTCTCATTTGAACATCCCTCAGCCTCACGTACACTTGCCACAAACCAGTGAGGGGGAAATTCCTTCTTTGTGATCAGACAATTTGTGGCTGCCCTTTACCAGACCTTGGGCAGGAACGTATGCAGTGGTTTTTCCAAATATTGTAACCCAACTTATTCTGTGTGACCAGTTCATTTTGAATTGCAGTTGGATCATTTTATGGAATTGTTTTACTTTCAAAGCTTTTTTTCTCCAAAGTGGTTAGAAAGGGGTTTACCTTATTTTCCTTTTTATTGAATTTATTTTTAAGGTGAGAGTGGTGGTGGTGGTGAGCAGAACAGGAGGGTGTAGGTTTTGACAAGAAGAGTGAGAGAGAAGGTTGTTCTTTGACATTTTGTTTTACATTACCACTGATTAGTATAAAGTTTGACAAGCTGAAGTTCACTTCTCTGTGCATCTTGTGAGTTTTCCCTAGAATTCAGTTTGGTTTTAAAAGTTGGCTAAAGGATCTGTGGAGCGGGTGGGGTGTTGATGGAGATGCCAGTAAATTAACATTGTCAGCAAACTAATAAAACCTTTAAAAGAAAAGCCTTCGAGGGCAAAGACAAGGTTTCTTTCATCTTTTCTTCTCTCCCCCTCCCTCCCACCCACCCTTCCCCTTTGCACAAATTGATTCTTTATTCATTTGTTTTTCAGAAAAGATTACAGTTTTTTCTGTGCAAGAAAGGATGACAAACACTAGAGGATACCATTTCTGGAGAACTAATAACGTTCTAACAAACATCAGGTGAAGGTGGATTGACAGGAGTTGTGAGGCTGGGTGCGTGCAGAAGAGAAGCGAAGTGAACACCGAGCAATACACACCTGTCTTGGGCATTGCAAACATTACACAACAGGAGTAAGTGTGTGTGTGAGGTGGGGTGGTGGAGAAAAGAAAACAACTTTGCAAAGGAAACGATGTGAATTTGGGGCCTGAATGGGGCGTGGGTGGCCCTTCAACCACTCAGCAGGTGGAGACCCAACTCCGTTGGCATGTAAGTTCTGTGTCTCTCTTGGGTTTGCCCACCCCCACAGACCCCAAGGGCCTGGCTCCCTGGTGGGACTTCAGGGACCCCAGTTGTCCTCAGGCTTCTTTGTAGCCATGACCATTGTAACTTGCAGAAATGGTCTGCACGGCGGTCACAGAGGTGCTGTTGGGTACCTCCATACTGGGGATTTCTGAATCAGATGGGAAGAAACCAGAGGAAGTTTCTGACTGACTGTTTATACTCTCCCGCCAGCAAGCGCAGGGTGCGGTTTTGAGTGGAGAATGTTGCTCAGGACGACTCTAAGCCCAAAAAGCCACATTTATTCCATGGCTTAAGCCTGTATCCACAGTCCCAGGAGATTATATTACTCACAGAAAAAGCTTATTAAAATCTCCCATGCATCATAAGATATGCCACCCAACAGGAGGTGGTGATTCTGTCTCAGCCTTAGTGGCATCTGAAGAAGAGAGGTGTCCAGAAATGACTGTATGCTCCCAGCAGGACCTTCTAATTTCCTAGCGTTTACAGGCTACAACAACAGACATCCAAGGAGAGGTCCACTTCAGAGATGTGGCCTCAGTAATTCCATGGACACATCCTTCTCTGCAAGTTAAGTCTGAACCAAAATTAACGCTAAGGTGGTTTCAGAGGCACTACGCAACTTAGAGGTCTGCCAGTCCTTGAAAGACAAGACGCTTATATTTTTAATACTGTCGTTGAGATGTCATTCCAGCTAAGCTGTGTGAATTCCATTATAAACAACACCATGTTCCCCCTGAGCCCTCTACTGTACTCATTTGATGGATTATTCACCTTCATTTCTTTCCAAATCATTCCCTGGCTTTGCTGCACACTACAAACCCATTGCACTGCACCTGCAACAGAGCCACCTCCTAGCTGGGATAGAGCTAGTGATGCAAAGACTCCTGCTCCTCATTGTACCTACTCCCACTGACGTCCTATCAGTTTGGCTTGGTTTTGCCTGACGGGACTTTTTGCCTGTAAAATGTTTTGGGTCTTCTTCCAAGTCACAGGTCCACAGGAACAGAAACCATCCCCAAACCACCGCTGGAAGCACGTGGAGGGTGGTATAGAGCCACGGAGCCAGCTCCACAGCTTAGTATCAAAAACAAGAGCAGACCTGGAAAAATATTACAAAACTCTTCCACTGGCACCAGTGGGTCAGTGTCATTACAAGCAGTGGTGTTGTTCTCAGATACTGTTTCATTGGCTTCCTTCTCCTTTTTCCTCTCCCTCTTCTGAAGCACATTTTCTTTCCCTTGTATTGCACGGTAGGGTTGTATCCTTGGAGATTCACAGTGATGAGGAGGAGTAGGCAGAGATCAAAAGCACTTCTAGCTTTGAAAAGATTATTCCTGGCCTCAAACCAAGTACGGCAAGCTCCAATCCATCCATCTTATTCAAACAGTGTTTCAAAACTGGTCACCCAACCCTTTTGGATTCTGCTTCCCTTTCAACTTTATATGGCACACAGAATCCTTTGGTTTTACCTTTTAAAGCATGGCACTGAATTCTTTACTAGCACAACTGACGGCTCTTGTTTTTCAAACCTGAGGCTGCAGACTTCTGCGGTGTTTTCAGTCCTGCTCAATATCTTTCAGGGCCAAAATCTCTCAGTTGCTTCACCAATCAGCTACACTGATTTTACCTTGGCTCATTGACCTTTCCAGAGAAATAAAGCAAGAAATTTCACTGCATTGCTTTGGAAATATGCTCCTCCACCAATCTAAAGTACCAAAGCAACAACAAAAGAGCCAATGATAATTACAAGAAGTTCACCAAAAAATGGATATGGTCTGTTTAGAAGGATGCCAAGATCTACAACATTTGGCTGAAAGAAAATTTAATTTTAATGGCTGGGTGGGATAATAGTATTAACAGCAGAAGATGCATGAGTTGAGTAAATGTCTAGTGTTCTTAAAATGTACTGTATTTTCAAACAACTTTTACATTGATAGCATGGATACCACACAGGAAGAGATCAGCAGACTTCATCATGTCCACCTCTGAATCACAAGTTCAGACAGTCACAAAAAGACTCAGATGTTTGGAACTATGCTCACTGGCCGTAAGCTATCAGAGTTTCAGAAATCACAACTTGTTTTTCTTGTGTATTAGAAGTGTTCTTAGCTCCAAGCCTCCTGAAGTAACAGGTGCTTCGTAGTCTACCCGTCCATGCATGACTGCTATGAATAGTTAAAGTGACTTGGTTGGTTAGTTTTATCTGATTATCATGGTGCATAAACAAGTGCAAGTGGAAGACATGTGTCAGTGTCACATCTGCTGGATAAAATAGTAAAATGCATCCTGCAAGTTATGCCAGAGAGGCAGGTCACAGTCTGACCATGCACTGGTGTACTTGGAAAAATGAATGATTATCCAACATTGCCTAGTTTTTGGAAAACAACCAGAAAAAACTAAATTTCTCAAGAAAACAACTCCTCTCTCAAATTCAAAATGTTCTGAATGGATTAGGAAGGAACAACATCAGTGAAATCAGTCATTTTATTTCTCCCACATGTCTTGGAAAGTAGTAGGTCATGAATAACTCTTTGTGGATTCTAGGGATGAGACGTGCACACATATCTTGGTATGAGCACTCAAGAAATTCCAGAGAAAGTTTTCAATAGTCAAAATAAGTGCATCTAACATGTGACTTCTCAAAAAATATTAGCATGTTGGGAAAGAGGGGTGTCTGTGGATGGCAAAACATGGGCCAGGCTAACATGGTGATTTTACTTCAAGAGTATTGAGAAGGCCATTCACTTTCTACAGCTTTTGCTACATGAGATATATCCAAGACATCATATCCCTCCACTGCAGGAGGCCACTGTCAGTATATAGAGACAAAAATCTAGCGACGAAAAGAAGCCAAAAGAATATGTTCTGGATAGATGCCATTGAAATTGCTGATTATTTGGTATTGGTTTTCCTCAGCCCAAAAAAAGGGAAGACAAAACAGAAATAAGTAATTTCTATTTGCCTTATTAGCAGCAGAGAAAAAGATTATTAATTACTGTCATTAAAGGTTTAGTTTAGATCAAGTAATAACTGCAGTCCAGCGTGCCAGAGCCCCATGAAGGCTGTTACAGCAGAACCTACTGACCTTGTGTCATTTCAGAATTTTTTTTCACCTGGAAAAAAGAAACAAAAGAGCGTATAAATGAGTATTAGTTGTACTAGATGACTTCGTAAGGTTTGTCTCAGCCTGTTCAACTACCAGCAAGTCAATCAATATACTGGCAGCCAAACTTTCCACGAATGACTTTTAAAACATTTTCCCAAGAGGATTATCCACAAGTAGGATGCAGAGATCAAATATAATTTGTTCATAAGGTTGCTGTACTACCATGAAATTAAAACATCTCACATAGCCCCAGTCAGTACCAGGGAGTTCTTAGTTTTAAATTCTCTGAATCTAGGCCAGACCATTAGAGTTATCTGATTTGACTCCCTGTGTAGTTCATGAATACTAGGTGCAGTTTTTCTGCCAGTCACCATCTAATAAAATCCATTAACACTGCTCAGTGAAAATGTATTTTCTAGATAGATGCTCAGGTCTTGTTTGGAGAAGACAAAGCATGAGAGAGTTCATTGTTTCTGCATGCAGATTACTCCAAATAGCTGATTCTTCTCCCTTCCCCCTCCCAGTTAAATAATGTGCCAAGTTTTAATTCGACTCCAAGCTACTGATCCTTGTTCTGCATTTCTCTGCTGAATTAAAGACTTCTTAAGCAACTGCTATTTTTTCCTTGGGAAGGTAATTATAGAGTAATCAAGTCACCCCTCATCTCCCCAGTTGCTTTCATGATTAGTTAAACAGATTGATTTCTTTAACTCTACCATGGTGAGGGGATTTCTTCAGACCCAGAATAAACATGTAGATCTGTTCTGCAAAATATTGTGGCTTTGTATCCTTTCTCAGGTGTAGATTCAGAACTGGATGTAACAAGCTGGCATCAGTAAATGTAATCTGCAGAGGTAATGATGTCATCTGTTAGGTTATTAGTTCTCTTTCAATGTACCCTAGGACCTCAGCTGCCCTGTTTAGCTTGTCTTCATAACCAGAATGAACATCCTTTTGCTAAATTCTATCTGAAGTTAAGACATTTGTGGTGAGGACCAGTCTTTCTGTAGGTATGATGTACTGCCTTTCTCTAAGGCAGAAACTTCTCCTGAAATATTTCATTTGAATTTATCAGCTGATTGGTTTGATTGTAAATCATTGCTCCAGCAACGCTTGTGTCACCCCGTAGCTTTTTTCCAGCAGGGATTTTATACCTGTTACTAAATCAGTGATGAAAGTACAGATCCAAAATAAGCCTCGTCCTAGAACAGCAGCACTGAGGATACGGTCATTCAGGCTTTTGCCCTGGATTGAAATTCTGAGACCTGTCAGTCAGTTTTTAATTCATTCCTGC
>NW_010539748.1:70149-74858 GCF_000687285.1 Phaethon lepturus
TTCATTTGTTTTAAATCAAAATAGGGAGCCCTAACAATTCAGTAAAACTGATGACAGTAATCCAAACATACAGCATTTCTAATGAGCTCTCTAAAGAATGATTAATTAATGCTGCTAAGCAGGAACTGGATAGTCATTGCTGTTTTCAGAAACCATACTAATTTAGAAGTTCTGTTAAGTTTTTAAAGGATTTCTGTGTCCTCAGCGGGGACATGACTCCTTCCTCAGGATGAGGAAGTAAGTTTGTTGCATCAATACCTATTTTTTTGGAGGGTCCCACACCCTACCCTCCACGACCGTGCCTGGCTTTTAGTTGTGTCAGATACCAAATCACAAATCTTCACCACCATGTTCTAACAGAGGATTCAGGATGGCAGTGAAAGGTTAAGCAGGTGGGACCAGTAATATTTTTTATGCTGACTTGACTTACCTTATGCCTTAGAGTCAGATTTAACCTGTAGGTTACCCTACATAATGGCATCAAGTTTGCCTGACAAGACCTATTGTCCACAGTGGTTTACTTTTATGATATTTCTTCCACATTTTTTTTAATCAGGCTATTTTATATGTAACTTTTTTTTTTTAAATCAATATCAATTTACTGAGTTATAGCATTCTGAGGGCAAACAGAAAAGTTGAAAAAGGTCCATGTGGTTCATCAATAGTAGGATCCAAGGAAGAGAGCTATATTTTTTTTAATCAGGCTACTTTATATGTAACTTTTTTTTTTTTTTAAATCAGTATCAATTTACTGAGTTAACAGCATTCTGAGGGCAAACAGAAAGGTTGAAAAAGGTCCATGTGGCTCATCAATAGTAGGATCCAAGGAAGAGAGCTATCAGGACAGTGCCTGTACCTGAACAGATATTACAGTATTCAAATTACTTTATGAAAGACTATCACATCTCCACTGGGGATGAAGGATCTACCTTAAAAAAGGAATAGTAAAACAAATGATAGTAATGTATTAGCACTGAAAGCTCTCAAACAAATGCTATTCAGGATTAAAAAATCATTATATTTAAAGACCTCACAGTAGAAGAATGAGAAAATGACAGGAATATTTGTGGGAAATAACAAGAACTTGAGCAAACTGACTTCTGGATGCATGAGTTCATAAAATGATTGTAAAGCTTGAGGAATGAGGATAGTACAGTTTACACAGTAAAAGACAGAAGAGAGAAAAGGGATGTCTCAGGTTTCTCACAGTATTTTATTCCCTTCCAGTTTTTAGCAAACCGTACGAGCTTTTAGCCCTGGATATGCAAGTTATACCAGCTGCGAGAGAGGCTGCACAAGGCAATCTGTGCCA
Source organism: Phaethon lepturus (assembly GCF_000687285.1). Lineage (NCBI taxonomy): Eukaryota > Metazoa > Chordata > Aves > Phaethontiformes > Phaethontidae > Phaethon > Phaethon lepturus. The sequence goes on from NW_010539748.1 coordinate 71,462, forward strand.
TATGAAGTCAAGAGAATAACAAGAACAGAAACTCCCTTAGGTAGCAGAAGGGAAGACAAAGTCCCCTACAGATTTGTCTTCATGGTAAGAGGTCTCTGCAGAAATAATTAATTCGTATTGTGGGAGTGAAGTTGATGTTGATCAACACTCATTACTCAAGCTCTTGAAAGACCCAAAAGTGAAACAAGACACTGGGGATGGTGAAACTGGTAATGATCTCTAGGAAATTATGAGAAAGAGTATTTTGGTCGCCAAGACAGCCAGTCCCAAGGATGCTGGCAGGTGAGCATTTAGGCTTAGTGTGTAGACAAACGGGAGATGCAAGTTGAGCATGTTTCCCAGCAAAAAAGGATGGGGAAGGCAGCTGTACGTGATCCAAGAACAAATGCTGATACTGTGGCAAGCATCCCTCCTATACATACTGGAGCTCTGTTCCCTCCTGCTGCTGTCCCACACCAGATACCCATCCTCTGTTTCTTGAGCCATTCTCTACAGATAGACCATCAACTTCAGATAAGAGGCTGGCTTACAAGTAGAGACCATCATGGACGTGCAGAATTACTGTTGTATGAAACATGCAAAGAGTGACTGTTTCACTCCATCTCACTCTGGAAATGAAGGACAGCCTTCTTTCAATTACTACCTGTGGTGGTTTAAGTACTTGCTGAAGGCCAGTGACTTCTTTAAACGTAGCAGACTTTCCTAAGTGCCTTAGCATCTGTTCAGTGCTTTTGACAATGGGTTTATGTTGTCAGTCACATAGGGGAAAAACAAATCAAAAAGTGCTTCATATTTTTTGTTAATGGCATATGTTGAGATGACATTAATCACACAGACAGGGAACCCTCTACTCATAAGTGAATGCATGCGTTAAATACTAAGGCTGTTAATGGACCCTGTTTCTGATCACTGCTGTCATAAGTGATAACAGGCCCGAGGCCAATTAAACCACTTTTCACATTTTTCTCAAAGCAAGGGAGCACTGGGAAGGGATCCTGGCACCGGCAAGAGTGCTGAGGTGAGGGGCTTAGCGCCACGGTAATGTGATCGCGCTCTGCTCAGACACTCCTGCCCTCCCCTCCACCGCACGCTACCCAAGCTCCTGTCTGCAGCTTGGACGTGGGGCTTGGCTTCTCCGCACCAAGGTGAGCAGGAGGACAGAGTAGGCAGGGGTTACCTGTAAGTGGGTAAACTCAGTCACCAGTGAAGGCATCAAGGAATTCTCCAGTTTTAATGTCCCATCTCAACTTTTCCATTTGCAGTGAGAAACCTGAAGCAGAAGCGGGGCTCCATCTGCTCTGGGGCACACGTGCATTTGGTCAGGTTATTGGGGAAGCATTGCCTTGCAGGATGCCTGCCATGTTATGAGTCTCTGTCTGACTCAAAGTACCCCAGCACATGTGCAACAAATCCAAACTTGTTACTGTTTTGCACAAGAAGTTCCACCTGTCTGGCCAAAATTTGCCTTTTCCCTCATGAACAATATTACCTGTGAGAAAAAAATGAAGATGCATCCAAAGAAGCTTAAAATCATGCTCACCCTGAATTTGTAAGGTCCTTGCATGTAGCTGGCAGTAGCATAAGGCCGGCTATTTTTGAATCAGCAGGAATTTGGTGTAAGTGTATTTGTATGCTAATGTGAACTATGTGTGGAGTTTGAAAGCATAAGGCCTTACACACATAACACACAATGCTGCTCTTCAAAATATCTGTATATCCTCACTCAGTCTTCTACAAGGTCCCACCTTACAGATCTCAAAATAAAAGTGCCTTGGGATGATCTGTCTAATAGGCACCGCTATGGATCCAAGCACTTCTTTATTGTCTCCTCTCCTGCCCTTTTCCCGAGTCAAAGATTGTATCTGTCAGGCGAACGCTGAGTTGGGATGGTAGCTCGTTTCACTGGTATGAGGAATGCTGAATTTTTCAGCAAGTTGTGAAAGCCAAAGTCCTCGCCAACTTTCCTTTAAGTTTTTTAGACCCGGTGTTTGTATTTGCTTTCTGTTTCAAGCGAGGAGAGATGTGGCAGGCCAGCTAGGGTCTCAGTCCCTTTGAAAGTCCTGTGGCAAAGCAGGATACCAGGCAAACACAGGAAAATGTTGGGAATCACTTTCTGATGTCTAGCTCCCTGATGTGCATGTGTATTTCCAAGCTGTAATACATAACTGCAATACAAACCAATTTAAAATAATCAAGAAAGTCAGAGAGATTAAAAATCCTCCTCTTCATTATGTTGGGAGATTAAGTAAAAAAAATTCCTGTGATTTTTACATGAGACATGTTTTAGGCTTGTTTTTCTTGCCTTCCAGGTTCTGAACGTGAGTTTGTTGTTTGAACTAGTATAAACTGTTTCTTTTGTGAAGGTTTTACCCCCAGAGATCTCCAAAATCTATTGCAGATTTGAAGAGCCTATTTAACCTTTTCTGACATTTAAAAGAAAACAGAAAGCAAGCCCTGCCAGCTGAAAAGCGAGTTAAAGGAAGCAGTCCAGTTTGTGTCCAACTGGATGAAGAAAGGATAGTCAAATTCCTTCCATTTTACACATAGTTAGTCATGAAATTGTACAAGAGAAATAAAAAAAAAAAAAAAAGACAATAAAATAGTCGTATTGTAACAGCTGAAGCAAACCTTGGGTAACTGTCAGCAGTGAAATGTCCAGAGAGCATTTGTACCATTCCTTTTCATTAAGCTGAAGGGTGGGATTGCAGGATTGCAGACTGTAAAAGATTATAGCAGAGCTCTTCAGAAATTTACAGCTCACAGTGCAGCGAAGCACAAGGGAAGTTTCCCTTTCTTGTGTACGCAACAGGGAGCCTGGGTTTTGTCTCTCCGATGATGATGATGTGTAGGAGAAGAAGGTTGCCAGAAGCACCAACGAAAACTGATGTGTGCTCCGTGAACCCTTTTTTTTCTTCCCCGTGGCCTACAAAACGCATTTGCGCAGGCGGTTTTATTCACTTCCCGAGCTCTTGACTCTGTGGGCTGGATTAAGACCAGAAGCCTTATGGGCAGCATTTAGGGCAATGCCTGATGCTTTGGGGGTATAATGCATAACAGAAACACGTGCAACAAATGCTAGCGGAGAGGGGACACCTCTCTGTGACCAGCGGGAGCTGCTCTGTTTTGTACCTGCTGAGGATCTGGCCCCAAGACCATCGCTGAGCTGCAACAGGAAACTTAAATTCTGGCTGAAATAAGAATTATGCGGCTACTGCAAGGGCAGCCTGCTGCTCTGCAACAGAGCTGGTACGCTGGGAAGCTAAGGTCGCCTTTCTCGGAAATCTCTTTGGTTTCAGTCTCCTCTACCCTTATACCAGAGCATCCTCCCCTTATGTCAGTGGAACTCCTGCTAACGTGCTGTGGATTAAGAGAACACTTGGGATAGCAGTTATCTGTC
>NW_010539748.1:74889-96720 GCF_000687285.1 Phaethon lepturus
GTGGGGAGAGGGTGGGAAAGAGAAGTCATTCTAGGTGACTACCAGCCCTACATACTTTTACTGGTGATAGCAGCTAACTTCCCCTGGCTCTTATTTTCCTGCCTATGGATTGTGCTTGTCCTCGCCAGAGTGGAGGAAGTATCTACCAACAGCAGAGATGGTCGAGGGACGTGCACTGGTATAAGTTTCCAACAGGAATGGCAATTTCTGCCAAACTGATTTTCCAAAGTGAAGAATTTTCAAAATCACAATCGGTATGATGCAAAATGAAGTGTTGCAATCCAAATGAAATGCAACCCACGTTCGGAAAAGCTTGGTTTTCCTATTTATTTATACAAAATAATTAATTTTTGTCCTGATTCACTGTGGCATTCAGCTTAATTTCCTTATTTGAGCATTGCCTTGTGGGAGTTTTAATTCACAACTCTGTTCTCTCTACTATGGACCCATAGTCTGACCCACAGTTTTCAGGTCCCAAGAAATAACACGCACTTGGCTTGGCCTGTGTTATGTGCTGTGTTGGATACTCATGTGACTCTAGTGCTGTATGAGAAATGTAACTTGGACAGAAAAGTTTAGCCCATAGGGAAATCTGGGCGTTCTGACCCTTTAACTACAAAGCCAAAATAGAGACCCTCACAAAATGTGAAATTCAGTATTAACTGAATTTCAGGCAAATTGAGCATATGTGTGTAAAATCCAGCAAACAAAAGGAAACATTTCAATACAGGTAATTCTCCATTCTCATTTCTATTCAAGAACGATGAAAGTATTAGCAATTCTTAACGGAAATTATAAGAAATTTCAGGTTTTGTGCAAATTTATTATGTTGGAAGTACTGGCTTCAGCTTAGAATAATAAGTTTTGACACGCTGGAAGTTCCCAAAGAGCAGGAATTCCAACTTTCTCACTGCTGCAAGTCCATGTTCATTAATTTTCATGGTTTTTTATGTGCAGGCTATCCTCTGTGGGTTATAAAGGCTTGAGCGGTAAAGCCAAAACCTTTACTAAGGATTTGTACACGGATAATTGAAGGATTTAATTCTTAAAAGTGGAACTGTGCTCAGTTTTGTTTTATAACCAAAAAAATTTTAATATAAATTGCATAGGTCAAAGGAAGTGTTCCTAATTGTGCTGAAGTGATCCCACAAAAAGCAATGTAAATGGATGAAAGAACCAAAGTCTGTAATGGAGCAGAGTTTGGACTCTTCTACAACCTTTTTTTAGTTTTATGCTGCAAGTGATTAGTGGCACAGCCTTCTCATGCAAAATTGTCAGTTCAGACTGGTTTCATGGCTAGATTTTTGAATATGTAAAGAAAAACATTTTGTGTGTGCAGCACTGTGGGACTTTTGCTCTCTTTTGTAGGCATGTGGTTTTTTTCCCCTCAACAGATCTGTTTCCATATTGCAGAAGTGACCCCTTTGATCACCAAAAAGATTCCAGAGAGTTCAAACAACCTCAAGGACTGATTCCCATCCTGCTTAATATGAGTCTGAAGTCCTCAGACTACACTTCAGATTTGTTTTTATGTGAAATAACCTTGATTTCAGATCAGCCTTCTGAAGACCTTTAGAGATACAGCAATGGACACAAATTTAGTAACTGGACGATTTACCTTTGGGTATTTCCTTTTCTGCCAGGGAAGTTAAAGGACTTTTGAAGCTGTAAGAGCTGATCTGCCTTCAAACTCCAATCAACAATTTAAATCATGCCAACAGAATTAAATAATTGAGAAATTAGTAAGATAGGACAATAAAGTTCACCAGTTCTCTCCCAGGCCTCTTATTTTACTAGTCTGGGCTTTGGATATTATAACAATCATAGCTTAGAAGATGCTGAGGACAAAACGGTGAAGCAATTGAACTGGCAGGCTCAGAACACTGTCCCTCAATCCTTTATTTTACATACCTTCATCTAGGACTTAAAGGATGGCCTAAGGGTTTCCCCTTCACAGCTGCTGTTGGGATACCATGAGTAGTGACTGCATGGAGGACAACAGGGGAGAAAAAAAAAAAGAAAAACATCCAGATCAGAAGACATGAGGATTCTTCTGGACAATAAGCGTGAAGACCAAATCTTGAGGAATACTTTTCCATTTTGCAAAAGGCAATAACCAAGCCTATAATGTATGTCTAAAATGGCATGCAGTTCTCTGCGCAGGGGTGAAACTCTTCTAGACCAAGAAAGAAGAGGCCAAAGTTTATTCTCAGTTCATGATGCAAATAGAGAACACAATTCAGTGACTTTCATGAGCTCCCTAGATAGAATTTGGCTCGAGTTGATCCTTCATGTCTTAGTGGGGACAAAGCCAATGACCAGCCTACAGGAAACACAGAGGTCCACCCAGCAGAGGTGGACAGAAAATAAACTTTCCTTCCCTTTTCTATAAAAAAGATGGATTTTTGTATACAAAAAAAATAATTCCTGTCAAACCAGGAAGCATTCTGGTGGTTTCATGAGAAGTAAGACAGATTCAAGACAGATGTCCACATTTCACTAAAGAAGTGTATTTGGCTGAAAGCCCCAAATAAATATATTTTCCCCTTTTTTGCAACAGATCATTTTGAAGTCAGCCTCATAGAGTTACAGAGGACAATGACAGGACCTTCAACATATGGGGAAAGCACTGTCATTTTGATCTCTCTGCAAAACTTTTTCAGTCTTGGGCTATAGCCATCACTGCATCTTTGAGATAAGTATCTGAGATTGCGTTTTCACATAACGATTCCCACCATGAGCCTTGCTCTGCTACCAATTGACTGTCTGGTAAGTGCTCTGGTTCTTCAGTGTGAGCAGATTAGAGATCAGCATTGATTTTCCATGTTGTGGGACACATTTGGCCCACAACCGTCCAGAGACCAGGCAAATAATTCTTGTAAAAAAGCTCTGCTCCTGCTGGCACCTAAATTTTATAAAAGACTCAGTGGGACAGTGAGAGCTGGTGGGCGAAGAGCTCTTTGTTGAATCTAATTTTTTTCTTTGCAAGAGAAGAAGAGAAAATTGGGGTGTTGAGTGTTTGGTGGAAAGCAAAACAAAAACATAACCCTGCCTCTACCATGCCTGGATCCAGTCCTGTGACAGTCTGTTTTTTCCACTGGCTCTCAGAATTTATGTAAAGAATCAGGCAAAGAATGCAACTGTTCTCTTGCAGTTTCTGGTCTAAGCACACTCCTAATGAGTTCCCCTTTTTAACCTATGTAATTGTCCATCCTACCCTGGCCCTCCCTGGGCCTTTGAGACTCCAGAGATCTCAAGCATCTGAAAACATAAAGCCAGTGTTAAATGGCATTTCACATTCCAGGAAGCTCCCGAAAAGCCACCAATTTCCCCTCACCCTGGGAGGCTTTGCAGAATCCAAAGAACAGCCCCCAATTTTCTGGGGAACCAGATCAAACCACAGCACCAAACAAGCATGGAATTGCTAAATATTTTCTTTTTCTCTTGGAAAAAAATAAAATTAAATAATAAAAACATTTCTAGTTCTTAGGGAATTTCACATGTCTGTGATGCCAATGGGAAGGGATATTTTCCTTCCATTAATAGCAAGGTACCAAGACATCAAAAGTAGTGGAGCATTTCAAATCCCAGCAGGAAGGGTGGGATGGAGACCCTCCGTGGGAAGAAAACAATTGTCACAATCAGGATGGTGACAAGGCAAAGCAGGTAAGTGGCTATCTCGGATTCAGTTTATGCTTTGCATCACCTCAACATTTTTTTTTCCCCATTCACATGTGCCAGCAACATGCTTATATTTATTTTAATTCCTCTGCTCATTCTGTCCTGGCCTGTCTCTTCCTAGCTGTCCCTCAGTGGAACAGGATTTAAAATTCATTTGAAGTCTATTCAAAGGGGGAAAAGAAGACTAAAAAGGTGGACTTGGACCAGATTCTAGATCTCAGACCTTCAACTGTGACCGGCTCCATCACTGACTAACAGGTTAAGCCAGGATCCTGGATTCTGGGAAGTTGATGTGGTCCTCAGCTCACTACAGAGCATGCTGCAGACGCCTACCCCTTTTTCAATTGCAGCTAGTCCTCCTCTGATCATCTTGCCATATACAACTTTCAACCACTGCTGCACAGATGCTCCCCTTTAGATGCATCTCAGCCTCCACACACACAAGGTCTTCCCCAGAGATGCCACATTTTCATGGCACCCTGGGGAGATGGTGGCTGGCTGGAAAGGAAGGAGGCTGTTGACAGAGAGGTCAGTTTCTAAGCCCCAAGACCAAAAAGATGCCATTGAGGTTTCAGTGGGGTCAGATTTGACCCCCAAAGTTGCTCCATTTTCCTACCAATGAACACATTGTGTTCCTGTGTCCTTATCTGGATGAACTGGGGTGCACAAAAGCAATGCTTTCCTTCATCCTGTCGCAAGGATGAAGGAAAGGAGGAGCAAGAAACCCTCCTATTAGAAAAAGGGAAGAGAAAAAGTAACAGTTCAGGCAAATGGCTTGGTTTAGCAAAACTGTATCTGTGTCTGACAGCTTCTGGAACAGAGGAGGGCTGAACAGTGTCTGTCAGGAGCAGAGACACTGTGGCGTGGAGCAAAGCACAAGTCCGTGCCCCTGTTTACAGAAGTGCCCCAAGTGCTCACAATGAGCATTGCCAATCATTGTTTTCTCTAGTGAGATCTATCAGTCCCTTGCTAGAAAAGTCACCCAGTCCCTCTTTTTCTCACGGACTGTAGCACTGAGACGCAGCAGCGGAGGGGCAAGCAATGTAGTTTCAATTAAGGCCCACTAAAAACAGCTCTTACTATGTTATAAATTCTATATTTATCCTGAAACACCAGCCCCTTCCTGAGCCTTTCTCTCCCTCCTTTAATTGTTTGCAGAAAAGTTTCCATTGTGTTTTTTTTTCCATTTTTTAGGACCAGTATTGCAATATAAATAGTCTTTTTTCTTTTATTCTCTCTCTCTCTTTCTGCTAATAGTTTGGTTTCTCTACTTGGCTGAATATACATGACTCTGAGGTTTTGCGATATAATTGCATGATTGCTTCCAAATTTTCCAACCAATGGGGCATCTAATCAGTTGAAAAATTTCATTATCCACTGATATATGCTGGAAGGCAGGCAAAAAAAAAGGTTTCTCCATGTATCATTTCCTTCTCCCTCCTCCCCCATTATTTAACCTTCTCCCTCTACACCCAGAGTGGGGACAAAGTCAACACAGCTGCAAAAGAAGTGACTGTGAATCTGTTAGTTCAGGGGATTTGTGGTTGTGCCATGCTCCTTCACATAGAGACAACTGACGCAAATAGGACTCAGGGGCAGTCCAGCTGAAAAATCTAAGTGTGGTCTGATGTGTGGTATACAGACAGGTATTACCCTTATTCCCTAGAGAGCTGGTCTCTGGCCTGAAATGTCTGATTTCAACAGATGTGGTTATTTTATTCAGTCTTGCAGTTGCAGCCCAAGAAAAAAAAGAGGCATTTTTAACTCTTCCTCACCCAAATTTTTGATCTTGTACTTGGTTACTAATCCCTTTAGCCCTGACTTAATTTTAATTACAACACAAGGATGCTACAGGGGTGCCTGCATCCTTTCACATGCCATCATTTTTCTGTTGAGATGTTTGACTTCAAGACTCTGCTACATTGAGCAAATCAGTTAAGACCATACGTTAGAAATAAAGGAGGGGGAGGGAGGATTGAATATCATCCTCTTCCCTCATCCAAAAAACCTTTCCACTTTCTTAAGAGATTCAAGTTCACTTGGTGAAATAGGAAAGCAAAACCTCTTGCCCTTGAGGGAGTGAAGCCTGGCTTTGGTCCTTTTAGGGTCATTGCATCCCTCTCCACCTCCCAGGTTGTCCCCAGGGTCTTGCATGCTGGAAGAAGCAGAGACAGGACCCCACCACCTTTTCTTCCTCTGCCCTCATCCTCTGGCTGTTGCCATGCACAAAGCATAAAAACTCCTTCCTCCTCAAATGACTATTTAAGGATCAAAATCTGAGCTCAAGATTTTACCTTATTTGAGCAGACTACTTAAAAAACCCTATCACTACTACTTATAAAAGCTCATTTGTAAGTACCAACATTTGTACTATGTTTTGCACAGTCTGAATTATTTCAAGGTGCAGAACTCTCAATTTTCAAAAAAAAATCCAAACATAAAAAAAGCCCTCTCAATTTGTCTTTTAATTGAAAGCAATTGGAAATTTTCACTTACAGTGAAGTTTGGTCCTTGCTTTCCACTCTCACATAAAAATAATCCCCTTCGAGAAGAGAAGAGATTTTTCCTGGTTAAAGTTAAAACTACTCTCAAAATCTTACTTGAAGTCATCAGCATATTTTATATACGGCTTCTCATTTGTGAGGCATGAGCTCAAGTGCATTTATCTACCTATAATATCAAGAAGTCATTTACAACAGGTCTTTCTAAACAGGACTTTTTTATTTAAATATTCTTTGCAGGCTTCTCTCTGGAGTGCCCTGGATCTCATTAGCAGTGTGGTATTTTCCTCTTCCTCTAAAATTAAATTTAGTTTCCAATTAAAAGCTGGCCCCTCTGACAGACACTTTGTTTCACTTTCAGGTCCAGATTTCTTACCATGTTGACCCTACCAAATGCCTCCAGTGACATGTAAAAATAATAAGGATTATGCACAGCTGCACAGATCAAAAATCCCCCCCCAGCATTCAATTGCTATCATGAGTCTTTTATCAATATGCTCTAGAGTAGAGAGGGAAACCATTTTTCCACCCCATGAAACTGAGATTTCATAAATATTCCCTTTCCACATTAAGATGAAAAAAAAAAATCTTTCAAAGTTTTTGATTCCTGTTGTAAACACAGACTCCCACATCACAGGGGAACACTAACCAGGCAGTTAAGAGATTCCCCTGGGGTGTGGAATAGCAGCAGGGGCAGGATTTCCATGTGCAGTACCAGGCTATGGGAAATGAGAATAACTTCAGGAGACCCACGTTCACATGTTGGTCCACCTCAGTCTTCCTGCTGTGTTATCTTTGGCCAGTCTTTTCAGCCTCCTGTTCCTGAACCCCTGCTCTCTAACTTTCCTGGTCTCCCCTTTTCAAGATGATCTTTACAGGTCAAGAATGAGAACATAAGGCAAAAATGTGGGCAGCTGTCACCTAGGATAAACCTCATTTCCAGAGCATGATGTTGCTCTGGTTACCAACACCAAATCCATGCTAAGAACAACTCCTGACTCCTTAGTAAACTAGAAAACTTCTTTAATTCATATGTAATCGAATGGTGCCAGCTAATTATTAGAAACATAACGGCCTGTTACATAATCACAACAGCCTCAATAAATATGGTTTGAGTTATTACGTAGTACTTCATTAATAGACAATAAATACAATCTTACATCTAAATTAAATCCTCATTTGGTAGGTGCTTCATTTTGAAAGGGTATCAGAATGTCTCACTGAAGTCAAATGTCAGCATATTTAAAGTCATGTGACAAAAATCCTGGTCCAGATGTTGCTTCAGATCTTGTTCAAGGGACAAGTGCAAGAATGTCCTTGGAGAACAGCTTCATACAGTAGTCTCATCTGTTGCTCACACGTTTCGTCTGAACATTTAATCCCCACCAGCACATAAACATTCTGGAGGTCACTTTTGGGCAATAGACTCAGGAGGATCTCAGGAAACAGCCAAATGGTGTGAGAACATGGTGGTATTTCTAGCTGGATGACCACCCACTTCCTCCCATAAGATACTCTGAATGTAGGAAACAAAAGCAGATGGATTTAAAGCCAAGAAAGAGGGAAGTTATTTAAAAGTAAGCATCTTGCTTGACAGCAACAAGATGCAAATTGCTAGTTTCCTAAAACCAGATGCTCATGAGCATTCCTGAGGATGCCCCACCTCAGGGACCATAGGGGTACAGTGCCTTGTTCTAGGCAACCAAATAGCATTGCCCAGGGAAAAGGCTTTCCTATCACTGTGGCTGGCAAGGCAGCTCCAGCCATTGCTTTCTGGTGGTAACTCCTTCCACAATAATTTACAAGCTTTCACAACCTAGGGTTCAATAATCGCCGTCTGGTCTACCTGGGTCAAAACCAAGAAAGGCAGGGAAATCTCACAGTCTGCACAAAGGAATTAGTGAATAAACCAAACGCTTATATGAAAATGTAACTGATCTTTTCACATAGACCTGATGCCTAGATTTCCATGTGCTTTAGAAATTTCCTGCAGGCTTCAGTTATGCTGACAGGCAAGGAAGAGAGGACAGAATATTCTGCAAATATTTACTCCCACTGAATTAACTCACTTTGAAGAAGTTCATCATAATTTTCCTTCTTTGTACACTGGTAGCTTGCAAGTAGCTATTTGTCTACTGGCTATTTGTCCCAGTGTTGCTTTCAGGAATGTGTCTGTGAAAACAGGAGTAGTTATAACATGAACAAATTTATTTAAAGGCTACAAGGGACTGTTCCGATTAGTCAGACCTCCAGAGAATTCATGTAAGCTAGACCCCTGAATAAAGCTAGCACAGATAAGAAATGGTTCCTTGGCTACATAAAGGGGAAAAATAAAGGAGGCACTGAGTGCAAATGAGTGAAGAGAGACTCCAGGTGAGTTTGTGACATTGGTCAAGCATCTCCTGGCTCACCAGGAGAGAGTGGGATACAGGAAAAAGACTAAAAGCTGGAGCTGGTGGAGTGGGGATCAAGCCTTCAGAGCTACTCTAAGTAGAAAGAGGAACAGAAGACTGCATGAGTGAACCAGCACAGAGAGCAAAGCCTCCTGGAAGAGAATTTAACAGCTGATTTAGAAACCAAGCCTAATTTTGACAGTCAATTCTACTAAAGTAGAGCAAAGTGCCCCCAGGTCTGTTCTGAAGGTAAGGAAAAACCAGAAATCATATGGACACTTTGCTTCGGTGTTCAGGGAGAAGAGACAATAAGGACCTGCCTAATGGGAAAGAGCACAGAAATGAAAACTTGCACAGATGAAGTGAAAGCAGAATAAAACTAATGCGTGTAAATGCAGGGTTATACCCTGAGCTCAATTCTCAGATAGCGAAGGAACTAGTGTTATCAAAGTCAAGTAACAAGACTTTTTAAGTAACTGCAGCTGCTCTGCAGGTTCATAAATTAAGAAGGAAGGGAGGGAGGGCAGCAGGAACTCTCAGCTGCAGACCCTTTCTTAAGTGAGGTGTTAGGGTGCATAGGCACAGGGCAGATGGAAAGCTTGAGCAAGATGCAAAAATGCGCTCAGCAGCATCAGGTTTCAAACTAACATATCCAGCAAGATACCTTTTTTTCCTAAATAAGGAATACTTGTATGATGAGAGTGATACATGCCTAAAAGTGTCCACCTGCTCCATTACCCATTGAATGCCAAGTCCAATTTAAGCCAAATTTGGCTGGAGGTTAGTGTCTGAGTAGAATCAGTGTCTTCCAGTATAAATAATGGATGTAGAAAGCCCGAGTACCAGACAGGCAAGTTTTATTTTAGTTAATAGATAGAGGATACCATTGTTTGCAGCAAAAGAAGAATTTCTTTAGTCCTAGGTTTGTAGACACATTGTATGCCAGAGACTGTCAGCCAGTGGTGCCTGTATTAAAGCCTAAAACTTCTGTCCAAAGCCTGCTGTTTAGGAAGGAAGAAGTTCAGTCTGTAGCACTGATGTCCTGGTCACTTGGACCATGAGCACATCCTTTGGGAACTTGTTCAAGCTGTAGATCGCATGTAAGTTTGGAAGAGAGAATTTCTCACATACTTTAAGCTCTTAATGGTCTGGTAGAGATTTTAATAAAATGCAGGCCCATTTGTATTTCTGCATGCAACTCACATGTCCCTGGCATTGTTGCAATGCGTTAGAATCAGTGTTGTAGCCCTTTTCCCTCAATCCACCATGATCTTTGTCTACTGGGGAAAAGACTTTACCTCTCTTCCGTGCTCCCCAAAATGTTTGTGTAATACCTAGGATATTGTTGGTATGAACAGAACTTAAGAATAAAAGAGAAAACACACCTTCAAATGCAGTAGGCAGGGATACAACGAACACTTCATCAAATGCACAAGGCATTTCCACCGGGGATCACAAGAGGACAGATACAAAGGATTGTGGAAAGAAATCCATATCTGTACCTAGGGCCTGATCCAAGGTCTTACTGGAGCTGATGGAAAAATCCAATGGGCTTCAAATAAAGCTCTTATTCCAAAAAGGAGAAAGAGTTTAGAAAAAAAAGAATAAAACATTAAAAAGCCAAGGGAAAAAAAAAAGAGATAAATAACATTTACCCAAAACAAACCAGATGTTTCACCTCAAATCCACTTTCTGTTTCCATGAGAATAAAGACAAAGAAAATAATGGCTGTTAGCCTTTTCTTTGGGTCGGACACAAAGACCCAATGGGTGACAGGCTCTAAGGCATGTGACCCTCACACGCTTCCTGTGTCATAAATGAGTCATGGCAGTAGCATACTCATAAATATATTGGAAAGAATAATGTTAGTCTAAATGGTTTGATTCAAGCAGAGGCAATAAAAGGCAAAAAAAAAATCTTCAGCTTGCCTCAAGCACCCATTTCCTTAATTTTTTTTTTTTATATATACACATATTAAAGGAAAGCTCTTAATGCCATTTTCTGTCTCAAAATGAGCAATGTATTGGGGAATGGATGAGCAGCGCAAGTCTGCCGCGTTGAGCCATTGGAGTTACAGTCTCTGTGGAGCTTTTAAAGTTGCTGAGGAAGCAAAGCCAAAGCAATTTTCCAAGCAGAGAAGACAGGACTGTGTAGAGCTCCAGGTTGCTGATGGGGTGCTCAGGCACATTGTTTTCATCGGACTTGTTGGAGGTCACCAAGCCACAGCCAAGGTCAGAAGAGAGCACTTGGGTGTTCTTATCCTAACATCACCCTTTGGACCCTCCTGGGAACTGAGGGAGGAATACAGGCCTTTGTCTTTCCTACATTTGCAGGCAGCACCAAGGTTGTCTCTATTGAAATGTGCTCAGTACCCCTGAAGAAGTTGAGGGTCCTTGAGATCTTAACCCTCCATAAAAAGCAATTATAGGATTTGGGGTGAAAATGGTGCTTCTCCCACAAAGAAAGGGAGAACATATACATCTGTTTCCCTGAAAAGCCCTATCAGCTCATGTTTTTTAAGTGTAGGCAATGCAGGTAGCATTCAGCATTGTTTTCTTGCAGAAAGGCCTCTGCTTTACCATTGTTTTTAAAGATACCACACTGAAATGGCTCAACCTGAAGTTTTTCATGATACATCATCTGCTTCAGAATGATTTCCTTTGAAGTTTCAGCTAGAACAGTTCCACTCCCAAGGAAAAGTAAAAAAAGGCATCTTTTTGTCCAAATGAAAAAAGAGAGATAAACAACTTAACAACAGTTCCATTGAAAAACTGATGTAGGAATGTAAAATTTGACAGAAGGATTGTCCTGCTTTCAAAGATGGTACTTGTACCATCAATGTGAAAAACAAAAATCTACATAAATATCATCAAGTTATAAACTTCAAAAAAACCACAGGCTTAATAGAAAATTTGTCAGTGTTTGGCAGCCTAATTCTCAGGCAGTTCAACATGCAATGAGCATACTCTGATCCCCTCACTGCTCTTATGCATGCAGCATGCTACTGCTTGGCGTGGCAACAGCTGAGCAGGGCTTTCTGGCACTGGCTGCCGGAGAACATTGTGGCACTGTACTGCAGGTAGATAGCACCTTCTGTGCTCCCGTTTCTTCTCCTGTTAATCTCTACTCAGACAAAAAGAGAAACAGGCTCCACACAGTAGAGAAATACAAATAAGACAATGTGTCTTATTTCATTAAGTGAAGGCTGTGATAACATGCAACAAAAAAACCCCTAAAAAACAACAAAAAAAAAGTTGAACAAGGCTTGACCAGGACACTTTTACATTTGGCCTTCCTTAACTTACGAATGTTTCAATTTTGCAGCTTTACTGCTACATGTCGTGGGTTTTTTTCTTATTTTTTTTCCTCTTTTGGCTGTTACATAGACCTGAAACACTAACATCTGAAATTTAGATTGAAACTACAAGCAGCAAAATCTTTGTGTCCATAACAGGTCCCTCCGCCCCCACAACACAAAGGAATTATTTCTATTTGTTTTCGAAAGGGAGAGGGGAGTATTCAGGGTGTCAGTTTGCCAGCAGTTTAGTTGAGAATTTGTCTCTTTCCCCACCCTTTTCTGGGTAAGATGGGTGAAGTTTCTTTTGCAAGAACAGCCTCTGGCTGGCCTCTTGGTAGCCTAGTTAGTTTGACTTTGCTCTTGGGTGACTGCCTGCCTCCAAGCAAGCAAAAGCATGGAAGCTGAAAGCAAGCAGCAAGCTGATGCAATGGACGGAGCCCTTTGGGATCAACTTTACGAGAGCGAAGCAAACTCAAACAGAACTGAAACAAACTCTGCTAAACGCAAGCCAACAGACAGGATTCCCTTATCCCTGCAGCTGATTAGGAATAAACTAAAGACAGGGTGTCTAAAGCAGAATCAGTGTCCAGATGAGAGAGTGGCAGATTCTGCCCTGAGCACTGGAGGAGAGGGTGGGCATGGAGGGCAAACATGCAGCTGAAGGCAAACCCACACATCATTTACAGAGCTCAAAACACAGTACAACAGGGAATAACTTGCAGATTATGCTCAAGAAAAGGTTCTTCCTAGGAAACCCTCTTCTGTCTCTCCAAAGCATCTTCGATATATACAGCAGCCTTTTAAAAAGCATTTCTACTAATCACCCACTATCTTGCTATTTTGGTGTCATGTGGCTTATATTAAAAACCTTAACATGACAACTTCCCATGTTGCAAATAAAAAAAGTGTATATCTGGTAGAAGACCCGAAACCGATGATGCCAGGTTCCAAACAGTGCCATCCCAAACCTCCCGTTCCTCTCTTTTGGGATACACAGACAGGAAAAAGCCAAATTGATCAGGACAATCTGTATAGTATATACAGACAATATAGATAGACATATATAGACAATAACTACCATAACTACATGGAAGTCCAAGCCTTCCTTCAGGACCAGAGTTACTCCTCCTCTGCAACAGTAACCTTGGAATAGACCACAAACCTGATCTCTGAAGTTCTTGAACTAGGAATTTGGCCCCAAAGCTTTAGCTCATGCAATGAAGACACATTGAGGGTAAAGCCAGACATGTTCCTTTCCCTCTCTGGCACAGCAGGGTCCTTTGAGCCTGAGTGACAGCCATCAGTAGTGTGGAAAGTATGTGCCATGGCAGATGGAGCCTCTGCCTGATCTCACATTAATTATTCACTTATCATGCAAGCAGACACACCATTTGCAGTTTGAGCCCTTCAGATGTTTCTCCAGAGACATAGGTAGCCGTATTTGGCACAGGGAATAGGGCCATTCCCCTCGGTTTGGAGCTGGTTGAGCTGCAAACTCCACACCATAAGGAGAAATAACAGGAGAATGCCTGAACAGCAGTGATGGACAGCAGTTCCTCTCCCCTTTCACAGCTTCTGTCCCTGTAGACCATTAACACAGCCTATTCCAAGCTCCAACACTTTCACCTTCAGCTTATTTTAATTTATTTCTTCAGTGGAAAGCTGTTTTTCACTTTTCAGAGGAAATTCCTGGTTGCCTGAAGACCCTCTGTATGAAACCCACTGCAAGCTGCATTCCACAGGTCTCACTAGAATTTGGACTTTTGTTTTGCCCTTGAAAGCCTGCTCTGAGATCCATAAAGGAAGGGGAAATGATTGGGGCATTTGTGTCTTGCACAAGCTGAAGTGAGACATGCTTATTTTTAACACAGGATATAAGGGATTCTTTTGACAATATCCATTCATTCTATGAATGGCTGGATTAAAAAAATCTTTATTACCCCTCCCGTGGCTGCTGCGCAAATTATTTTTGCAGATGTCCATGGGTCTGGTTCAAACTGAAACAGCACTGCAAATGCTGACAAGGTTGCTCTGGTTTTGGGATATCCCTTTCCACCAAAAGCAAATGAATCCTCCATTTTCTCCCGAGTTGTCCACAATCCCCTCCTCTTAAACTGTGTACTTGTCACACCCAAGCATACAGTTCTGGCTAGTCCTTTTCAAGAAAGATGAAGCAGGTGCAGGAGATGGCCTACTACAAGTGCAAAAAATACCATTCGTGCAGCACCAATACAAAGTTTCTTTTTAACCTTATAAATGTGAAGTCAGTCGAAGTGTCTAGAGCACCAAATAAAATATGAAAACAGTGTTGATGGAGGCCATGGTAATACAGGTTAAGATCCTTCTCTTGTGATGGGAAAACTGAGGCTCAAACTCAGTGAAAGTTCCATCAGGGACAGATCTCTTGTATCAGCGGTGAGTTTGCACGCCTGGCAGGTAAGATATCCCCTAGTATAAAACAGAACGGTACTTCTCTTACAGCTTGTTTGACACTGAAGAGCACATCCCATGACTATTTTCCAATTTAAGCAACATTCATGTGTCATCTTCCTTATCTGCGAGTCTGTTGAAACCCTTACCATGGATCAGCATTGTGTTGCTACCTCAGCACCTCAAAAACAGTTCTGCAAACAAAAAAATTAACTGGCAGAAAAGTGAGAAAGACCTTTCTAAAGAAACCTCAATTTAGGGGAAAAAAATGAGTCGAGAAGCACAAGTGTTAGCTTTAGAAACCTGACTTTAATAATTGTTTTTATTGCTAATATAAGCACAGAATAGAACTGCATGTGCTTTGTGCCCCATCCAATATAAAATTAACATTCAAGCTATGCTGGTTAAATACACAGAGACAGCTTCTCCAAATAATCTCAATATCAACAGTCTATTGCTATCATTCTGTGTACTGAATAAAGCGAAGAGTTTTCAAAAGTTTCTTGTAGGGCCTGTAGACACAAGAGGAGCCTCAACCCAGAGTATTAAAGGAAAACCATTTCAGCCAATCAAATCTATTTACATGTATATTTATAAACTGGCATGATTTTTGAGCTACTAAAATTAGATTTAGATCTTAGCCTCCAACTACCAAGTGAAGTCAGTTCACTTGCCACTAGAATGGTACAGCACGATCCGAAACACACAGGGACAAACATTTTACTCTTAGTCGTGGTGTCCAAAGGAAGTAGCAATTCAGTGATCACACCATCCAGCTGTCCCCCTTCCACCACTAATTTCAGCCAATGTCAACATCACTTGACAGAAATATCAGGACTGATCTTTTTTACTCATATCTGTGAAAATCAGCATGTGATCACAGAAAGACTTGGCTTGCTGTTATGGAGGGAAGTAAAACAACTCAATAACATTAAGGTACTCACACAGAAGAGGGATTTTTTTGTTTTTTTGAACTCTACGATTCCAAGTGACTTGTTTTCTCAATGAACACTGAAAACCAGAAGTACAGCACAAACCCTTTAAAAAGGAGCAGAGGTGGAGGAGCTACTGCATGAACATAGCAACACAGGATCATCTTGCTTCAAAAACATTTTACTGTTTTGAAACAGTACACAAAGTCATAAAAAATAGCAATGGGCTTTGCCAAAAAAGCATCCAGAGGAGAAGAGGCAAGGAAAGAACAGAGAAGGAACAGTGGAAATAAATCTTTCCAAACAAAGTGACAAGTCCAAAAATAATGAGAACTAAAGTTCAAAGAAGAAATCTAAACTGAAGTAGAAAGAGAACAACCATACACAAGCAGTGGTGGCATGGGGGGTGCATGTATGCTGGTGGGGTGGTACGCAGCAAACAACTTGTGCTGCTTCCTCAGTCTAGCATCAAGGGTTCAAATCAGGACATCAGCACTTGACAGATGTTATTTAGAAATTCATGTTTATATATCCTGCTACAATGTCTGGCCCTCAAAATTTTCAGATCCCATCAAACACTTTAACGATCAGGATTGTTTTCTCCCTACACACTTAACTGAATTTCTGATTTTTTTTAACCTGCACAGTAACAGTACCTCATACTTAAATTTTGACACCTTCCAAGTTGGTGACAACTGGGTAGTCTGGCCAATACGTTGGGTTTTCCCTTTCTTAGCCACACTTCCCAATGGCTTCCTCTCTCACCTTTTATTCTCTCCTCAATCAGGATAGAAAGAAACACAAACTGCACACACAGCGCACAGAGGATGTGGTTAAAGGCAGAGCTTTTAACTACAGCTTCTGAGGCAGACCACAGGGTCCCAGGCAATGGATTATCTTCTTAGGAAGGCACAACATTCCTTTGTTTTTCAGCAGAATAAACACAACACAGGTGACTAGAATGCAAGCATGTTCACTACAGGATTTAATACACTCACAGCAAACTCATTTAGCAGCATGTTCAGAGCCTACAGTTTTCTGCAGAGACAGAAAAATAAGGGTGCTGAGTCATGGTGTATTGCTTTGGTGCCTTGCAGTTCAAACACCAGATATTTCCTTTGGAGAGCTCAAGGACAGGCAAGTAGCTTTCACACATACCAGACTGGGCTACATTAGTTGTCAAGGACAACCCATCTTTCCCCACCTACTGCAACGAAAGGCTCCTTTGCTGGCTCCCCATAGATTTTTTTAATCTTTGCTGCTCCTTCACATTGTGTGCTCTGCACTCCCCTTCAACCCAAAGTACAGAGACACTAAACAGGTACAAAGAAGTTTTTTTCATGATAAAACATATCAGAGAAGAAATAAAAGGTAGTCTGAAAAAGTACTTTCACTAGTAAGTTAGCAGCCTCTTATTGATAACCAGATTCTTGCATAACACTCTTGGGAGCCATACAGCAGAGACAAAGTTAGCAACACAACAGTAACAGACAAAATTTGCCTACCTAGGCTTTCAGACATATAAGACATATCTAATTTTTTTCTGTTTTCTTACAGAAAACCTTCTTTTTGTTACAAGAGACCATTAACAGAAGCTCATAAAAAGGATAAACATTCTTATTTTCCCCCATTTTCTTCTTAAGTGAGGTACTTCCCCCCCACCCCCCCAAATACTACTAACCTTGCTCACTAGTAAAACATCTCATAAGAGACTAGCTGGCCTAGGATGAGGGTTTATATAAGAGCAATGAACCACAGATGCTGAAGATAATGTTAATGAGCCACAGATGTTGCCAGGTCCAGCTTTGATTTAAAAGGGGTGAGGTAGTAGGTAGGGAGTTTTTGGGGTTTGAAAAGAAAATAGGGGCTCTAGAGGCTTGTGCTAGTAGGCAAGGGTCTGTGTTAAAAGCTCTTTTTTTCATAATCTGCTCTCTTATTATCAAGACTGATTTCCTATAGATTAAGTCTGATATTATATATAGGCTCTTATTTCTAAAGTTGCTCAGGTGTAGGACAGATAGTCTAATTCTCCAGAGCATAAATCCGAAGTAGAACTGAAGGTAAACTGGGTATCTAAATCTAATTCTAGGTTCTTCACTGTGACTTGAAAGGGTTAAATCTAAATGAGCCTCAGGCTAGGTCTTGGCACAGCTGATGGAACAGCTATCTTAGTTGCAGGGGTGAGATAGCACAAATGCTTGGAAATCCAGGCATGAAATGCAATTTATTAAGGCTGGAACTTTTTCTTTTCTGTTAAGTTATCCCACACAAACAGGTAGCTTTAAAACAATCTTTTATGTAACATGTGCTGGTTTTCCCTATGAAATGGGAGACTAAGTGATCTAAGTTTCTAAATCAGTTGTAGAGGGACAACAGAAGTGTCTCTATTTCTGCTTTGTAGTGGCAGAAGAGTGAGCCATATGTTAGTTGACTTTCTTGTATTGATTGCTCACAGTCCTTGTTATAAAGGCTGGCAGTTTATTATTGCATCTCCTCAAAATAACACTGCTCTACATAAGAGGGAAGAAAAAAAGACTTCTGACTTGAGAATTATTTGTGTTAAAGTAGTGCCCAGAGGCACTGACAAAATCCAGGTCTCATGCTGGATGAGGTAGGAATGCAGGATAAGAGACAGCTCTGTTGTAATGTTAATATTTGCTTATGCTATAATGAGGCAAGACTCACTGGGGGATTTTGTGTGAGGGGCTGAAGTATAGGTAGACTAAATGATATGCCTGAATTACATGAGATTTTTGAGGCAGAATCAGGAGATTAACCTGCCCCTCTTAAAGTCCAACTTTGCTTCACCAAAACAGTATTCTTTTTTTTTTCCCTTTAAAGGGCTCTAATTGTGCCCAACCATTGCCTCAACTCTCTAAAGCTGGTAGCTGCAAGTAATTCAATAACACAAATGTTCTGACAAAGTCATTTTTAGCTTGTTAATTATTCCCAAACACATTCTTTCCCCTTCAAATGGAGCTAGATGACATCAAAGCTGTTTGAGGGATGGAGGAACACTTGAAGTATTAACAAGAACAATGGAACAGACTATCCATTTAATTCCAATTCATTTAAAGGGGAAAAGGCTGGATGTTGGCCAAGCTTCACCTTGAGAACTGATGATAGAAAATGATTGGAAGTCCAGCTCTTACACTTGTGCTTGTGCAAGACAGTGTTGTGGGGGTCTCAAATTACCCATCTCTGCTGTCTTATGCTAGTAGCCTAGAAAGGGATGTGCGGGGCTGAAGAATGTTGCTTGGAGATTGCAGTGAGCTCTCAGACTCATTGTGCTCCAAAAGAAAGCATCTGCCACACTTCTCCCACAGGCTGATACAAAGTTGGGAATAATGCAATTGCAGAGTTGCATAATAATAATGTTGAATCTATTATTATAGACACAGAAGGTAATAGGGGAATGGTGAGATATAGAAGCAGTTCTTACAGCATCCAGCTGGAATGAACATTGAGTTCCAGTAGAGGCCTAGTCTGAAGTGACAGATTTGCCTCTTTGGGTTTGACTTCCTGAAGCCTACTAAGAAAACTCATGGACTGTATAAAACCCTGACAGACTGCCTCTGCTAGCAGAATTGCTGAGTTAGGATTGACAAGGGTCCTATCTTAATTTTAGCCACATTAGCTTTCCAATGCTGGGTTGAGCCATGCTGTAATTACAGGGCAAAAGTCTCTAATGAAGATTTAGACACACACTTACTTAGCAGATAGTAGTATGGTCCAGTATGGCACTGCCTTCCCCTTCACCTTTCTGCCAGTGCTAATTTGGTGTAAGGGGGCATAAAAGCACTCCCTGGAGAAACGGGAATTTCTTTCCTCTTCTGTGTGGCTTTGATGCAGACATATGAGTAACACCTGGCTGAATCATGCAAGGCCTGAATGCAAGTCTAATGAAGTCATCTTATCACTGGAGCCAGGGGAAAAAAAAATAGCTCTGGGGAGAAGCAGTAGAAGGAAAATTGAAGGAAGTGAGATGTGATAGATCAGGCTTTTGTGGTAAGTCATTTTCTAGTCTCACGTGGAGAAGGAGGCAATCACTCTTAGGAAAACGATCATCATTTTTCTACAACCCGTAAGATGCAAAATAAATTATTTTTTCTTTGATTTTGTGGGTGATCCACTGTATGCTCCAATAAGCCAGAGCGCCAGAGCACCAGACCTTGTGCTAACTCTTGGCAATAAGTTTCTGAATGCCTGCTTACAGATAGCAAACACACTCTGGCCCGGTGGTCAAAGACTGTGCATATACAGTCCTGGTGTACAGCTCATTCACCTGGCCGAGGAGTAACACAATAGCGTGGAAATTCCTGTTTAAAGAGACAAGAAGTTAATCTCCCACACACGGCATGCAAATCCTTTCCAAACTCAGACACTGCTTGTGTTACTTGGGCTCCCAAGGGTAGAACAATCTGATATCAGAACTTTTCGTCTGATCTCAGCATCGGGGGCATGAGTACCTCTGGGCTGTTCCTATGCTCTTCCTAAATAGGGGTATGTCAGGCATTGCCAGCCAGTGCTGGCTGTATGCTGAGAAGCACAGACCAGAATATTATTGCTAGGTGGCTGAACTTTGCAGAGTTAGGCTTCTAAATTTTAGGGGCTGTAACTTAGCTGGAGAATAGAGCTATTTGTATTATCATTCTAACCAAACAACTCAGTTTTTATGCAATGTTTTTTAATAGGGGAAATCTATAAATAGTTTTTTTCTGAATGTTATTGACAAGAAACATGCATGGAGAATATTACAAGTACATGCATCAACAACATTGAAATGAAAATAGGACTGTGTTTGAAGTACAGTCTAAATAACTAAAGGCATTTTGATTCTTTTCAGATCAAAATGGCAAGAAAATGTCAACAGCAGAACAGTTGAATTTCATAGTCTAGTGGCATCATTTTACACTAATTTCTGAACTTTTGGTTACTGGCTCAGCTGTCACAGTAACGTGATCAAAATCACAGCTCTGCTGCTTTTTCAATTTCAGGAGATGCTGTTCCAATGTGCTCCAATACTATGTAACAACACTAAATGGGATCTTCTAGACATAACTACCTGGTAATGGGGGGTGAGTGCCTATGGATACGGAGACTGATGTAGAATTCTAGATGCAACCATTGTTAAACAGATCTTTTACTTGCCTTGTTCAGCAAAGATAAAAAATCAGTGTGTTTTGCAATCGGTATTTCATTCCATCCTTGTAGGTTGTCATTGCAATGGAGGTCAAATCCAGGTCGGCTGCACGACCTAAAATCTTGGTGTAATCACTTTAGGTGGAAAATTGGGTATAATGCCTATCTCTATTCTAGAAACCCGCCAAAGATGAATGAGGAGTTTTTTGTGCTTTCTATAACCCAAAATCAGTTTCACCATTTGATACCTTCTACTTGCAAAATACACTGGAACTAGGAGAACCATAACAAACCAAGTCAGACCTCTACAGAAATGTCCCCACTGGAGGGGACAAAATAACACAGCTGTACGGAAAACAGGAATTAGAAGGCTAGAGTTTTAGCAGGGTACAAACAGGGGAAGATGAATTGGAACCAGTGCTAAATTCAGGAAACAAAAATGGCCAATAATGGCCCAGTTTCCTCTCATCAACCCTGTTGTAAACCTGGAATTATTCCATGAAAGCTCTGGAGTTAAAAAGCTTTCATGGCTTTCACTTGGATCTCAGGATGATGCACCTCAGGGCTGGCTCCTTGCATAACAGAGCGGCTCCCTAACACCGGCACAAGTTAGGAGGGCTTAGATAGGAATGCCTTAATAAACTAAGTGGAAGTCGTGGTCGTCGTCGGCTTTTCATATTGAAGTTGTAAACTTTGTTTACTGACCACTAAAGCTCTACATGTCCATCCCAGCAGAAAGGGGACAGGAGCAGAGGACTGTGCTGCTGAAGGACCACTAACTGAATCTGGATGATGCACAAAGGAGCTTTTAGGTATGAACACGGGATAGGAGGTGGATCTGAGCAAGCCACGGAGAGAAGTGAAGCTGCTGCAGTGCCCTGAATTGGTGAAAAGACTCCCAGCAGTGGGGATAAAAGCATGAGAAAATTGCTGGGAAAGTGATTTTCAGTGGCTGGTTCTGGATCCAGCTGTATTTTTTTTTCACTTGAACCTGTTTTTGAACCTGTTTTGTATCTCCTATACATCTGCCGGTACCTGAGAGAAAGAAACAACACTGCAATAAACCTGAAAGAGGATTAATATCTTCTTGTTTCTAGTAGGGTTTTCACATCCAACAATTCCTTTGTCCTTAGAGTCAGAAAAAAGTAATATTATCTTGCACCTTCTTCCTTCCTGTTATGACAGGATTTTGTTCCAGTAGGCTCTCTCCTGCAGAGGGCCACTAGAATATAGTTTCTTCAGGAACAAGTTATTTAGAAAGATCAAAACATCCAGGAGAAATTATCTTGGCTGCCCTTTAAAAGTCTCCTTTTCTCATCTTCTTTTTTCATTTTTTCTCATTCCCATCCTGTAAAATGAAGCTTTTTTGGCAGAAACAGTGGCAGATCCAAAATGTATGAGCTGAGGACAGGATATTGGATCCTCGGCGGGGGAGAGATGGAACCCAAAGCCCC
>NW_010539748.1:96737-108498 GCF_000687285.1 Phaethon lepturus
AGCAGGGAAGTGACCACAGTGGAGCCTGAAATTAAACACACTGTTGTTGCTGTGAGTTTTTATTATTGTTGTTACAATTGTTGTCCCAAGGCAGCAGAGCTGTATAGAGGAGGTGGAACAGAAAATGCCGCAGATGGAAGGAAATGAAAAAAAATATTTTGCAGAGTAATTTAAGGGGTAGGAATGGTCCACTAGGCAGGGTATCAAACCACAGTGAGCTGGAGAGCTTAAGGCAACATGCTGAAGTACAGTTTATAGTTCCTGTGGCTTTTCCAAATTGAGATTTTGCCCAAAAGATAAGAGCTTTCTTGATGTATCTGCAGGTAAATTGAGGACATCTCAGAATCATGAAAAGGGGGAAGCAGGAAGCAATGCAGAATGGTGATATGCTGGATTTCAGGCATGGCCCTGAAGCTTGTTCTGAATTCAGCATCCAGTCAAGGATCATCCGGACTAGCCAGTCTTCTGTGCCTAAGAAGATTTTAGTCTGAGACTCTACAAGAAAACAAGTTCTCTCCAGCACAGCTGGTCTCTGGCATGGTGTTCAGGATGAGATAGAGACTTTAGATACACTCATGGTGGCTTACTGTAGGAATAGGTGGATATAATGACTTCCAGATCCGGATACGGAAATGCTGGAAATAGATTGTCCCCACCAAGGAATCTGCCCTGAGGGCTGCTGGAACAGCAAGTTGTTTGTTTATCTATGTTGCTGTAACGTGCCAGGAGGTCACTGCTTGTTGGTCATGAGTGGATAGCATGGGATCATAGCTGCCCTCTCTGTCCTTTATTGCTAAATAGATTGGAAAGGGAGTCTGGCTACCCAGGTGGGTTTTTTCTGAAGGATAGCAAACTTTTTGGCTCCTACCTTTTGTCCTGGGACAAATTCCATTTAATCAGATTTTTATTCTGATGGACACAGTGCACCAGTGTGTAACAGGTAAAGACTGAATAGACAGGACTTCTTCATAGCTCCATCGTTGTCTGGATAGGCAACCACAGGTCAATTGTTTGATCTCCCTCGATTTCAGTTTCACTGTCTGTACAATGGCAATAATGGTATCAGCTGCTTTTATAATCAGCTGGGAGATAAGTACTGATATGGACTATCTGATAATAATCCTTCAATTATTATTATGAATTACTCCTCTGCTTTATTCGCTTTTAAACTATCTTAAGCCTCATCACTTTTTTCTCTCTTGGTTTGGTGGGGCTGTGTATGAAGGGAATGTGTTGGGATTAATCCAAACCACACATGTCTTCATCCTGTTTTATCAAAGTGAAATCATTTTGTAAGAAGTTTTAGGTTCAGCAAGGCATATTTGGTTGTGAGCTCCTGGAATTAAGGCAAACAGGGGGGAATGTGGAGGAGTGGGAGTAAATGTCTCCTTTTTCTGTGCCATGACTCAGCAATGTGGTGGGTTGAGGAGTCCCACCTCAGCTCAACCTGTGCTTCCTCCTCTCCTGCACTAGTACAGAATTTCTAGTGGTTATCCGTAAGAGGAACCTCTTCCTGCCTGGCTTTGTGTCCTGTCCTATCCTTGGAAATTTCCAGAAAAATATTATTAGGATGAATTTTACTTCAATTAGCTAATAATCCTTCCAACAACTGGCTTTGGCTTTTCAAGACATAAACTACTCCTCAACAGTATCAACTTTTTTTAAAAGCCCAGCTTTGTTCCCCACTGCTTACATAACGGACCCATCCTGAATTGTATCCAGCTGAAAGTCTGCCTTTGAAAGACTTGAGGTGCATCGGCACTCAGAGATTCTCAAGGTGCAGAAATTTGGCAGCATCTGTGCATGCTTTCACACTCCAGTGTCCTCCCTTGAAAGGTGAAGGCCTGCCAGTTATTGAGTGTTATTATACAATTAACCCTGTTGGGAGAAATGTCCACTCCGTTGTGGGTTGTAATTGTAAAGCTTGTAACAAATCATCACAATGCAATCAACCCAACTGCTGAAAACCTTTCTCTTTTCCTCTGGGGCGTTTAAAATGTCATTTGCTATGTGCATTTTTCCCTTTATATGTTTTATTATTAATAATAATACAATAATGATGAAAAGATC
This sequence comes from Phaethon lepturus, assembly GCF_000687285.1. NCBI lineage: Eukaryota > Metazoa > Chordata > Aves > Phaethontiformes > Phaethontidae > Phaethon > Phaethon lepturus. The sequence continues at coordinate 98,808 of NW_010539748.1, forward strand.
CTCGAAGAAGCCTCAGGAAAGGAATTTTATAAACATTACTGTGGAATAAAATAAGCGCATTCCATTTTATCGGGACATTTTCCATTATAAATGGCCAGCTTTCTCATCACCCTGCCAACAGCTTTGCCTGCCATCTGTTCACTGATGTCATACTATAAAGTTCACTCACAAAAGTGCTCGTTGGGAAGCCCAAGGTTGTGCTAGAGAAGTTTTGTTTAGGAATAAATGCGCTGGCACCTCTCAAGTTTTGTTGCTTTGTTTGTTTTTGTTTTTTTTTTTTTTAATTTTTCTTAAAGAATGACTTTTTTCTTTGTTTTAAAGCTCAGATTGCTGTCTTCACTATACAAAGATAATGACCAACATTTCCTGAAATTACTGGAGATTTTGGCTCTTTCTCTTCTGGAGGGATTAATGTGGGACATCTTGAGAGAGAGAATCTGGGAACCTGGTCTTCAAAAAGTGCTGTACATTTGTCTTCTGGAAAATAGACTCAATTCAGGCAGGCTAAGTTTGGCATCTGAAATTCATAATCAATGCCTCAGAAAATACAGGCCAAGCAGATCCGGCTAGGAAGTGGAAGGGGAGGGGAGAGAGATGTGTCCCTCAGGGAAATTATTATTTTTTTTTTAAAAAGACAGAGAGATATAAAAGAAAGAAAAGCAAGCAAGCAAGCAGATCTCCCCTCACGTCTCCAGAAAAACCCAGAGAAATTCTAGGTAGAAAATGAAAATATTATGTATTTAACACTTCCTCTCTCCCAGGAAAAAGACAAATGTACTTGGAAATGACAACAAAAACATAATGGAAACTTGATGTCACGGTGCTGCTATAGCCGTGCTCAGCCTCAGCTGGATTGCACTTTCCGTCATGCATTATCACCATTTTCTAGTCTGTCTAAACCCAGAGAAGCCCACACCTTTCCTTTGCCACCCTAGTCACAGCAGCACCAAGAAGTGTTGACTGCATCCTCCTCTGTTGCCCCAGCCCTGGCCAGCCTGCTGCTCCCCAGACGCTTGCAGTGACCCTGCCCGGTCCTTCCTGAGAGCTGGAGTCCTCACAATCTGAAAACCAGGCAGGCTGTAGTTTAGGATGCAATGCAGGCAGAGGAACCAGCTCCTGGGCTCTGAGGTGGTGGCAGGTTTTGGGTCACAGTGCGGGAGTGGGCATCCAAGGTCGGGAAGGGGCTGGGAGGGCTAAGGAAGGATGCAGATGCCACAGCCACACTGGCTGGTGTGGGGAGCTTTTGTCATCCCTCCGTGAGGTGAAGGCAGCCTGGCTCCTGTCCCCTGTGTCTGTAGAGGGTCTTCCATGGGATGTCCTTGCTAGGGAAGCCATCTCACTGCTAACACGACAAGGTGAGATGTAGACTCTCTGCCTGCATTGTGGAGCTTTGGAAGAAACATGGAGATTAGCCCAAGAGGGCATATGCTGACAGGCTTAGGGTGCTGCTCCTTGGTGTAGACACATGTAAAACACTGTGGGCACAACGAGAAGCTCCTTCCGAGGTTTTCCCCCAGGGCTTGCTGCCAGGTCATCCACAGTACCTCAGCCTTGATGCTGTGGCCTTGAGCGGGTACCTGTAGCCAGAGCTTCTGTTTCATGACCAGACTTGCAGCTTATTTCTGTACACATTAAACACCGAAGCTGGCACAGGAATAAAATGGTAGGACTCTGGGAAGAAAAAGGGCATTGGAGACCCTGTTTCATAAGAGAATGCAGGGAACTTTGCTTGCTTTTTGTAGGAAAAGACAGGTCAAAAAAGGATGGCTTAACTTTCTGTGACTGCACTGAGGTTGCAGAGAGTAAGATGCCAGAAAGGGGGAAGAGCTATTTAAGTTGAAGTAAAAATGTTTCATACCAGAAGACACAAAGATAAATGTGGCCAGTAATAAACTAAACTTGGAAAGAAGGAGAGGGTTTCTGACCATTTGAGGAGTAAACTTCTGACCTCCCAAAAAGAGGAGTAGGGATAAAGAATCCAGCTTGCCCTCCGGTGGAGCTTTCCCCTGTACACGAAGAGGATAACATGTTCGTTAGCAGAAGACATGTGGTCCCAGGAGGGTTGATGGGGATGTAACGTCCACATGCTTTCTGCTCTTCTGCCCCACAAAGCCAGAGCGTTTGGCCCTGAGCCATCTCCCTGCTGAATGCAGCATCATTGCCTATCTAAATTGGAACACCACATTTGTAATTAAGTCTCAGGCAAGATCCTTATTCAGTAAGTGGCCCTAAAAAGCCCTTTTTTTTTGTCCTTGGCCAGATCCCAGATCATTGAAGAAAGCAGGACAGAAGCTAAAAATGAGTCAATTTAATAAAAAATGGGAAATGTTCCTGGGTTAAGTGTGCATCTGTGCGTCTTTATATATCCTAATCTAAATATAGGTGTTCTGAGGGCTTGCTACAGATAACTAAAGAAAGGAAGGTGAGAAGAAAGGAGCCACTTAATTTCCTCTTGCCCTTCCTGCAGCCCACATAGTGTTTTCAAACCCCTGAGCTGCACCAGTTTAACCTCTTGAAGGCTCTGGATAGTGAAACCACAAAACTGGGAGGATCGGAGGAAATCCCACCCTCTAAAGTTGAGTGGCAAGGAGAGGTTTTTCTTTTTATATCACTGTGCTTAATCCTGCCTTTCCTAAACACTGTTGAAGACTGGAGTTGGTCATTTGTTTTCTTAAATTACCATAAATTGGAATTTATGGGCCAGGTGATTCTCTTTGAAAAGAGTCCTTGTGTGCTGGAGAGGGGAGGGTGAGGCTGACCTGTCAGCAGGGAGCTTTTGGACTGCTCCAAAAGCAATTCTTTGTTGTTCGCTCTTCCCATCAATGTTCACCCCTAGAAAAATAAATAAATAAAAGTGTTCGACCTTCTTTTAACAGCTGCCCACAAAGGTTCCTTTCTTAACACTTTTTTTTTTTTTTTTTCCCTTTTTCTTGGTCCTCCTGATTCCTTGGCACAGTAAAGGAGGAATAAGAGAACTCTAGAGACAGAGGGATCCTCTTGGGGACACCTTGCTTTCAGTACTTTTTTTTAATGTAGGCCATTCTGAGGATAAGTAGTTGGGGTTTTTTTCCCTAAGGAAAATTGCAGGGGATAGGTCAAGAATGTCTTGGGACTTGCAGCTTACCCCTCTTTATTATGAACCAAGTATATTCTCTTTGATGAGGTGGAGAAGGATGTCATTTTTTGTTCCCAACATCAACACAGATTTCCCTGGGCTAAGTACTCTGAACTTCTCTACATTGCACATTGTACACTTTTTAGTGAGGTTTATGCTAACATGTTTTACCTTGTGCTGCCTGAGGCTAAGAAAGGGAATAAATTGCTTTATGGGTCTCCTATGGATTGGACAAGAAGTGATGGGATTAAATTGCACTGAGAAAGAGTCAGGTTAGACATCAGGAAACAGTTTTTCACAGTCAGAATAGTTAAATGGTGAAATACATTGCCTAGGGAAGGGGTGGAATCTGTGTTATTAGAAATTTTTAAGAAGAAGTTAGAAAAGTATTTGGCAGAAATGGTTTAATAGAGCTGAATCCTGCCTTAGGACAGGGGATTGGACTCAACTGGTGTTCCTCAGCCCTTGCTTCCCCTCTCCCAATTTATCCAAGGATGACTTCACCTTTCTGATCTGGGAGGAACCACAGTTCACCTAGTGCAGTGTTTCTACAATAGATTGCACTTCCAGCCTACTGCAAATGGAACTGTGTTACTGTCGTCATCCCTCCCCTCCTTCCCAATTTCCTTGCTTGCTCCCACATGTGGAAATGAGTGTATATGCTGGAAAATTAAGTTGTTGCAAAGTTTCCTGGCTACTGCCTGATGCCTACCAAACCATGGACCACAGACTGAAGAACGCTGGCTGTAGGGACCTCCTGAGGTCCATTCCAGTCCTAATTTCTCTGATCCTAGCAGTGCTCATGTGGTTCATCACCGTGGCTCTGTTGACGCATGATAATTTGAGCCTTGGTAATAATTATGCTCCTGAGCCCTGGGAGAGAAAGGACAGTTGGTTAGATCGACAGTCTGAAAACAGGACAAATAACTTCAAATCTTAGCCCCTTCGTAAACCTGCTGTTAGAAAGTCCCTTAGGTCCAAACCTTCAGATGTATCCCCACCTGAAATCAGACAGCTTGCCTTTCCATCCTCCAGACACATGTGCCATTTCTGCCCAGGGACAAGGGAGACATCTGAAATATCACATGCCAGTGACAATGAACTGTAGAGGCATTCACTGAAAATTGAAAAAGACATAGATAAAATCAGTATGCTTATCACTTGTGCTTACTTATACACATATCTAGCCAGGTTCTTCAAAGTTTTAAAGGTGTGATGTAGTACTTCTGATTAGTATGGACATCTGGGTGAATACAAATAAAAATATTACATATCTTTAAAACTTTTATAGTTTCCACATAGGGAGACCCATCAAAATTGTTTAAGAAATGTTTGGCCTTCTTTGCCTTCTTGGGACTTAATTCTTGGAAGAAAGGTTTATTTCTTGTGAGTTTTTTGGAAAGGAAATGTGAGGCACACAAAAGACATCAACCTGTCTTGTGCTCTGAAACATTTCCCAGCTACGTGGCTCAGATGGAAAGGAAGCAAAGGGTGAGGCTGGAGTCAGGCAATGGAAAAGTCTAGCAGCAGCATGATACTGCTATGTATTTCACACCTATAGAGAAACGAGTCCACTTTCACCCTCTGACTCCAGAGGAACCTGAGAGACCCTGCCATTTGCTCCAGAGCTGGCTCAACAGTTGTCATCATCCAAGAGTTATGTTCGATATTGGATATATATCTGGCTACCCAAAGAGGTGGTATAGCTCACACAGTCCTTTGAGAGATACTGATTTCTTTTCTGCCAATCTCTTCATCATCCACCCTGCAGGAATCTGATGTATCCAAATAAATATTGCATGAATCATGGTTCTCTGCCCAGAGCCCTGGGGGCTCCAGTTCACCTGCCCACACCTGCTCTGCTTGTCCTCTGCCCCTGCCTTGTGCCCTCCGTCATAGCTGTAATGGTTTCTGGATGCTCCCTGTGCGACAGGGACGATACAGCACAACAGACCAGGCTCCAGCAGCCTGAATCGAACACACAAAATCAAGCCAGATCCTCATACGTTGGGAATGGCTTAGTTCCTCTGAGTGATACAGAGCCCTGCTGCTTTATGCTAAGCAGAGAAGTGCTTCTTTTCTCCTGCTTTGGGTTAGGGACACTTAAGATACAGGATTTGCATTGTCTGGGATATGTTTGTGAACGCTGCTCCTTTCTTCACACATCAAATCCTTCAGCTTTAATGCCACAATTCCTGGCTCAGAGATTTGCGCTCCTTCCTCATGTTCAACACCACTGGACACAACTTCCAGTAATCTCTGAAGAGTCACATGCTTGCTGTTCTCCTGACCCGAATCCAAGTTGACAAGAGGTGTAATCCCTCCTGCGTGTTCCCAGCAGCTAGAGGCCTTCAAGATGTTTGCATCCAGGAAAGGATGTAGAGCGGGGTGCGTCATTTCTCCCTTGCCTCTGGGCTGTGCTTTCCCTTCGCTCTGCAGGGGAAACCTGGATGTTTCCCAAGGACAGGAGAAATCAGACATGGGTGAATGTCTGCAGGCTAAAGAGAGAACAGTGCCCTAACAGGGAAGTCAGATAACATATTCATGAGAGAGCTGAATGAGCGGCTGATGGAGGCACTGCAGCTTCGTGTCTGAACTGGATTAAGGATTATAATTTTAATAAACATTTTTTCCTAATGGAGTTGGGCTGCTGAGCAATGCAAAGGCTAATAGAATACCCCATCGTTTCTGGAGCACAGGAAGGGGATTTGTTGACCTTCATAGAGGAAGGATGATTTTATAGGGCAGGCATTTTGATGGGACCCCTGGGACCCTCTTCTAGTTTTGCCACAGATGCAGGCAAGTCACTTAGGCCAAGACTTTCAGAAGCAATTAATGAAGGAGGAGAGAAAGTAGCTCAAAATGGCAATGTCCCCACCCATTTAAAGCGGGAGCTGGCTTGCTTTGGGGACAGCTGATGGAAAGAGTTTGCAAAGAAGAAGCCCAAAGGCAACCAGGTATGAAGAGACTTCCTAAATAAAGGAGGAAGCTTGACACGTTTGCTAGGGAAGCATGATGGACTGGGATGACCGAAGGCCTGAAATCACCTCATCGGCCTTTTTAAGAGAGTTCCTTTGATGAAGCTCCAGCAAGGTTTATTTTTTAATACTTTTTATCTGATGTTTGTTTTTCCCTAACAGCTAAGTAATGACAGGCTGCCAACATCCCCTATTAGATACCAGGAAATATGCATGGTGAAGAAGTCATGACTTGTGATACAATCTCTTTCACAAACTTGAACGCTATTTGTGCAAGTGGCTTTTCTGATGCCTAACGCAGAGTTACGCTTACATATCTTAGCATTGACTAAGTATCCCTTCTCTAATGGGTCACCTATTTGCATTCAGCTTAAAGTGTTTTGAGACCTCTGCTTACCAGTTTTAGCTGTTCGATGTCTCTAATAATTGACCAAAGGGGACACAGTTCAATCAAGTCTTGTCTCCTTAGCAAAATGAGGTAAATATTTATATATGTATTTGACTGTTTTTCATCATTAGGATCTGAAACGAGGCAAGAGATCCACCAAGATCTGCAGAGGAATAAAGTCAGTGCCTAAGAAAGGTCAAACTCAGACCTTCTGTTCTTATGTGGCAGAGCCTGAAAGTACAAGCTGGGTACTTGTACCAGTGGTTTCCAGATCAGAGGCCAGATGAGGGTGTCCTCAAGCCAATACATCTGCTTATAGCTTCTGTAAGTAAGCAACTGATTAAATCCTCCAGAGCATGCCAATATATGTGCAGAAATACACTGCTAAAGGAGGGGAGGACCGCAAGGGGAAGGAGTTTTCTGAATCTTTGGGGAAAGAGAATATGTTGTAAATAAAGCTACATACCATTAATTAACTTAGCATAATCACCCTGTAATTACATGGATAATAATTTATCTTGGGCTTAGGCCAGAAACCTTAACGGGGAAAATCCATCATATCCAATTTTTGTCCAGATGCTTAAGTGCTCTGAGCATCTCCACCTCCTCTTGCACTTGTCCTAACCGATGGGGAAAAAGGATGGAGGAGAGCTGGAAAACCCAGGCTACATATTTCTAATGGATCTTATGAGTAGTTGTGCAAAAACCATTTGGCAATATTTTGAAAGGAGACTGCAAGTAAGGGACTGATTGGTCACTGCTGACACTAAATGAGGAAACCTAGGGGTTGATGTTGATCCCAGGTGAAGGGCTGGCATGAGGCAAACACATTGCACATTGCTTCAGTCCTTCTAAAGCCTTTGCAAAGGTACAGATCTGGCAGCACGGAAAATAAGAATGGAATAAGGCTTCCCGGGAAAATGTAATTTTTGTCAGTGCTAAACTTGGTTTGAAGCGCTATGACCTTAAAGTAGCACTTAAGGCATGTTCTGATTTGACCACTTTGTCATTACAAGGACAATGTAGAACAAGGCAAAAAATTGTCTGTAGGCTACATGACAATTGTAGGAATGGATAACGAGGTATTTGACCATTCTATTTCCTCAACTAGAAGCTGCTACAATTATCTGTATAAATTTAAAATGTATATAACTGTTGCAGGCACTGAATGATAGAATAATTGGTTAATTGAAAAAATTATTAACTCAAAATGAAAGAAGGTCGTGACCAAAATACCTTAATTCTCATGGTTTAAACTATCAGTCATAAAGATTTTGTCTTGTTATGTGACCAGAAGATTTTGTAAAAGATCTTCCCAGTCTTTCCAGATCTTTTTCTTAGCTTCCAAAAAAAAATGTAGCGCAAGTCAACTCCATGTAGGATGTTTCTGTTTTGCATTGCTGTTTTTTAGAGAGATGCTGCAGAATGAAGTCTTCCTTTGAAGGTGGAGCTCTTGTTCCAGAGAGGAATTTGAATTTTGTCAGCTTCTGTTTTATTTAGTACCTGCACCCTGTTGGTTATTATTTCCTGGTAGGCATTGGTAAAGAGGTCATATACGCTGATGAATGCATTCAGGTCTCTGCAGTTAATTATGGCTCTAACAACAAACCAGCCTTCAAGGTATTGAAATGCATCACTGATTTTTTGAAAAACAACACCTACTTCACCTTCAAATGCATTCAGGCTGTGCTCCTAAAATTAATTCTGCTCACCTTCTCCCTTGTCCCCTGCTTTTATTTTATTTTATTTTAGGAAATCCAAGCTAAGCAAAGCACTGTTTTTTCCCCTGAAGAGAGCTGCACTGAGATTCAGTTTGTTACCTTCTGTGTAAAATCACAGATCTAGCTGTTTGAATTCACGGACCACTTCTGTGTGTGTTGCAAGAAAATGGCTTCCACCATTGGGGAGGGTCATATGGACCTATGTGCTGCCTTTCAGGGTGGTCCTGAAGAACTGAACTGGACCCCAGAATGTGACTCTGTCTTCACTCACTGTACAGCCAGTGCAATGAATGCGAGAGCTGTGCTCATGTGCCCATGGAGGCAACACTGGTGAGCGACCTGTGCGAGCTGGAGAAACACCAGGCACTGCTGTTGGTCCCTACAAAGCATGAACCTAGGGAAGGATGAGCATGCAGGAAGATGGAAGGTTACACTGGAAAGTGATCTACAGACTAAGGACTGATTGAGCCAGAGGCTGTCTTTGAATTTTTCTTCTATTAATTTGTCAACAGAGGTCAGCATTAGCTTCCTCTTCATCCCTATTTTCTCCAAGAGGCCTCATCAGCCCTTCCAGGTAACAAGGCTGAAGAGGCTGGGAAGACACTCGTGTTTGGCCAGGCTGTTTTATGTACCAGAGACCTTTCTGCTGTTCTGGTGGTCCAGTCCTGGGGCTGCTGTTGTGGGAAGGAGGTAGACGGCTCCACAGGCAGGTCAGGCCATTAGCTGCCGCTGCTCAGGCTGCCTTCTGGAAGAACCCAAAGCAGAAAGATGAAGAATGGAGGTATGTATAGGGTATGAACACCCTCACGAGCATATTAGTTATCATAAGTGACCCCTCTCCCACCTGTTCACAGCTAAGCCCCATTAGTCAGCTCTGGACTGCATTTCACTCTGCCGCTCCCTGACGCTTAACGTCGTTTTACTAGAAAATTTCTGGCCTCTCCAGAAACCTTTCGTTACAAGGTATGAAAGCCTCTCCCTCTCTCCTCTGCTCATGCACACACACAGGATGGAGGTGATCAATGGAGACCTTACCGGTTATTTATTTAACAAGGGAAACGAACCTAAACACAAAGAAGGATGGTTAAAAAAAGAATTTTTAAACAAACCCCAAGAACGGCAGCTGATCCTTTTCTTTTGTAAACAGGGCCTTACTGTAATCTTTTTAACTCTCGCCACAAGCCAGATTTATCTTTGGACATCCTGCCCAGAAATCATTGCCCTTCTCTGCAGCAGAATAAACATTCAAGGGACTCGGCCACATGGACACACACAGAAGAGGAGACGGGGGACTGGGGGGTCAAGCCAGTGCAAAAATGTTTCATTATGATGGCAAGTCCTGAGCTAGAGGAAAATGAAGACCAAAAAAAAAGGCAACGAAATCAAATCCTTGCCTTGATTGTGCGTGGGTGGATAACTCGCTTCCTTCACGCGCTTTTTACCCACCGACGCTGCCCACGGCGTGCGAGTACTGCGACCGCCGCGCCTC
>NW_010539749.1:0-27105 GCF_000687285.1 Phaethon lepturus
AAGGTCCTTTCCAACCTTAGTGATTCTGTGCGATTCTGTGTGTGTGCCACTTTGTGTCAAGGATGTCTTCCTCAGTTTAGTTGTTGGTAAATGATAGTAAAATCACTGGCCACTACTCAGAAATGTTTTGGGAAAGGAACACTTTGCAAGTTAAGTTAACTGTCTGCTAATGAAACAATCTGATATTTCCTGTGGTTTATTTTTTTAAAATGTTTGGAATTTGCACTTAAAATACTGGCTGGGGTTACAAAATATATGCATAGCTCTGCTATAACTGCAGAAATCTGTTAAACTTGAGTCATAAGCTTTGAAAATAACTTTTTACACATCTTTCTGATTAGTGTGTCAGCTAAATTTTGGTATCTGCTGAGACTGGATTGAAATTGAGTTTGTCCTGAATAACTGCTGTTCTTCCTTACAACTGTTCTAATTGCTGGAATTCAGAGCAAGAAGGAAGCCTTGGAATGTGCTGTCAGTTGTTTTTCAGATGGTCCATAAACAAGTTTGAGGAAGAAGCAGCAGACCAATTTACATGTAAAGTTTTGAGAAGTGAAAGGTTAGAAGAGAAAGAGTGAGGAGGGGATGATTGGGATACTAGTGGGGAAGCCAAGGCAAAATGTGCAGTGCCCATTAGAAAATTTTCCTCTAAACAGGCCTTGAGTCTCTACATACTTCTGTGTACTGAAACTTGGAAAAGCATTGCATGAACAATTTCTTGTCCCAGTGGTCTGTCAACAGAAGATAAAAGCAAGTTATTACATGATGATCTGCTAATTCAAAACACAGAATAGAGGTCTACATTGTGGATCTAAGGTGTCTGATTCTGCTGCCAACAAGTGGGTATTGAATTTAGAGAACAGTCATTATTTGAACAGATATTTCTGAATTTTGCTTTTGGTTTTTCTTCAACTTTGTATCCTCTTACTATGTGTTCTTAGAAAGATGTGTGCTATGAAGTCTCATATGTAAAAAGTAGGTGTCAAAATTATTTGCATAGACCTACATTATGTTCTTATTGATATGAAAATGGAACAAATTTTCTATTTCTGAAGTGTATTTAATAAGTATGAACCTTTTTTCCTTATATACATATACTAACTTCAAATGTTTTGCTTTTGAATTTGTTATTTTTAAGACAGTGTAAACAATATGTTCTTGTCAGAAAGAAGGTATTAGTGGAAAGACTTTACCTCCATTTTAGTTTTAATTTATACAGTGTTCAGCATTGAAAACAGGTGTCAGGCATGCTTTTGATTTGAGTTTCATTAGCTAAATACTCTAGTATAGAGTGAACTGCACATTCTAGAGATCAGACTGTGGGAAAAAATTTAAAGTGTATGAAGATAAATAGAAGCTTTTTAGATCAGTAGACTATATAACTAAAAGTACACAGTTACCCCAAACACGAGCTGAAGATTTCAAGACTACTGCCTGGTTTACTAACCCACCATAGTTCTGTTACAGACTAGAAATACAACAGCAAAGCGCATTGTAAATAGCTCTTGTTGGCATTAAAAAAAAAAAGCCTACCAAAAAATGCAAATAAGGAAGTTTCAGGAAACTTCTCTCTCTTAACTTTTAAAAGCCAAATTTTAAGACTATGAATGGGAAGAGAACCCTTAAAAAAGGTCTTACTTGTGACTGTGGAAACTTGCCAATAGGGTAACAGAAGCGGATGATCTGATGGGCAGTTAGCTGGAATTTGCAGGGCTAATGCTTTCTGTTAATAAATTACATATTAATTTTAGTGGGAGACTGAAAAGTTACTATGCATCCTGTAGTATGTATAATATATTATAAAGAGCAAGGTAAATTTAAATTGTGTAAATTTAAAAGCAGTCAACCACATAAAAGACTTTGTTGTGTTGGAAGGGGACCAGGAGAGTTTGTCTCCATCTTTTTCCTTATCCTCTAGTGAAGTGCTTATATTTGAAGTTAAGCCAAATTTTCATCTAATAGTTAAATATTTAAACTGAGGTGTCCAATGCTTGCTTTCCAATTTTCTGTGAATAGCGTTTTCAAACAGGTGCCACAAGTGCTTACTAGAAATTTCCACACATTGTGTTAGAACTGGAGTGCCTTTAAGTAAAAGACTGTGCAATGTCATGCTAATGAGAAATAATCTGCATGTAAATTATAAGATAGTTATAGATGGCAGTGTGTTGAAGGCATTTTTTTCTTCTCAGTTTTGGGAATCCTAACCAGAGGAACCAGAGGAGCAGAGGGATTAATGTGGGACTTCAGGATAAAGACCTAAGAAAGCATTAAGAATAGTTTGTCTGGGTATATACGTGTGCTTGACAAAAATATCCAGCTCCCTAAGAACATATGGGGAGTCTTAAAGGCCCCAGCTGAGGTGAAGGGCCAGCCTGTTGTGATGGATTGTATTTTACGTTGCATACAATTATTACCTCAAAACATGTAAATCAAAAGGGTTGGCAGACAGACGGAGGAAGAGGTGTAGTGTAGAGGCAAACAAAGCCAATGTTGAGTTAGCCCAGCTTTAATTTTCATACAGCTCTCATTATTTTTTTAATCATTGCTGGAGATAGGGAGGAAGGGAAATTTGACAAGGGAAGAAAAGTGTAACAACATGGACACAGCAAGCTTAAGTTTCTGTTTCATACTTGAAAGCAGATACAAATCCCTTCTAGAATAGAACAGTTCAGTTGAAAGGGACCTACAGTGATCATTCAGCCCAACTGCCTGACCATTTGAGGGCAAGCCAAAAGTTAAATCGAATTATTAAGGGCATTGTCCAAATGCCTCTTAAACACTGACAGGTTTTTAAAATACAATTTTGGATCAGAACTTAATTACAGCCTATTAAGTAATGATACCTTTGATGGTTGGACTTGACCTTAAAGGTCTTTTCCAACCTTAATGATTCTGTGATTCTGTGTGATCAACTACCTCTCTAGGAAGCCTGCTCCAGTGTTTGACTGCACTCTCGATAAAGAAATGCTTCCTAGTGTCGAGTTTGAACCTCCCCTGGAGCAGTTTCGAGCCATTCCTACATGTTCTGTCACTGGATCCCAGGGAGAAGAGCTCAGCTCCTCCCTCTCTAGTACACCTCCTCAGGAATCTGTAGAAAGCAATGAGGTCGCCCCTCAGCCTCCTTTGCTCTGATCTAGACAAACCCAGAGTCCTCAGACACTCCTCACAGGACATGCCTTCTAGCCCTTCCACCATCTTTGTTGCCTTTCTCTGGAAGCATTCAAGGATCTTCACATCCTTCTTAAATTGTGCGGTCCAGAAGTGCACACAGTATTGAAGCTGAGGCTGCACCAATGCTGAATACAGCAGGACAATCACCTCTTTTGACTGGCTGGTCATATTGTGTTTGATGCACCCCAGGATGCGGGTTGCCCTCTTGGCTGCCAAGGCACACAACTGACTCCTGCTGAGCCTGCTGTCAACCAGCACCGCACATCCCTTTCTGCAGGGCTGCTCTCCAGCCACTCCTCTCCCAATTTATACTTGTGCCTGGTGTTACTCCATCCCAGGTGCACAATCTGGCATTTGTTCTTGTTGAATTTCATATTATTGATGATTGCCCAATGTTCCAATCTGTCTAGATCCCTCTGGAGGCCTCTTGCCCCATGAGAGGGTCAATAGCATCTCCCAGTTTGATATCGTCAGCAAACTTGCTAATGGTGCGTTCAACTTCTGCATGTAGATCATTGATAAATATATTGAACAGAACTGGCCCTAGAGCTGAGCCCTGAGGAACACTGCTGGTGACCAGTTGCCAGCCAGTTGTAGCCCCGTTCACTACAACCTGTTGAGACCTGCCCTTCAGCCAGTTCTTCACCCAGTGTACTGAGTACCTGCTAATCCCAGTTGGACAACTTGTCCAGAAGGATGCTGTGAGGGACGGTATCAAAAGCCTCACTAAAATCCAGAAAAACTACATGTACCACCTGCCCTTCATCCACTAGGCAGGTGACCTTATCATAGAAGGGTATGTTGACTGTGCCTCATGACTTTATTGTAAATGCCTTTCAGTAGTACCCAGTGTAACTTTTTCCGTAATTTTTCCAGTAACCAAGGTTAGACTAACAGGTCTGTAGTTCCCTGGGTCTTCCCTCTTGCCCTTCTGGTAAACTGGAATAGCACTGGCTAGCTTCCAGTCAGCAAGGACCTCCTCAGACTCCTAAGACCTTTGGTAGATGACTGAGAGGGGTCCTGCTGTGCCATCCACCATCTCCTTCTGTACCTTGGGATGAATCCCATAAGGCCCTGTGGACTTGTGAACCTTCATCTGATACAGCTGATGCCTTGGAATTTCAGTGTCTACGAGTGGAAAGTCACTGTTCCCACACTCAGGGTCCTCTCACTCAGAGGACTGGGCAGCCCAAGGTCAATTAGTAGTATTAAAGACCGAGGCAAAAAAATCATTGAATGCCTCTGCTTTTTCCTTCATCCCTATTAGTCAGTGGGCCATCTTCAACAATTGTCATTCCAATGTTTTCTTTAGTTTTCCTCTTGCTATTAACATACTTAAAAAAGCCCTGCTTGTTGTTTGACACAGCACTGGCCAGTTTCAACTCTAACTGAGCTTTGGCCTTTCGTATCTTCTCCCTGCATATATGAATCACAGTTCTGTAGTCTTCCTGCAAAGCCTGACCTTGCTTCCAGAGAGCGTACAATTTCTTTTTTCTCTTGAGCTCCAGGAGTTCCCTGTTTAGTCAAGCTGGTCTTGTGCACTGCTTGCTTGACTTTTGAGACAAAGGAATTGCCTGTTCCTGTGCTTTTACATAGTGGAGAACTCTGTTTTAATTCTGTTTTTTTAAATAATGAGACAAAAATATCCTTAAAACCTGTTTAATTCTTTCAGGCAATAATAGCAAGCATTTTGATTAGTGTAACTGCCTGGCAGCTTTGATATTTTATCCAGTCTTGAATATTTTGAATTGTCATCTCAACCTTCCATAGTCCACAAATGTCAAAACGGCTATTTTTTTTAACTGTTAATGTTTGCGGTTTTTAAACTATTTTTTAACTAATTTTTTTAACTATTAGTGTGGTGGGGTTTGGACTATAATTTGGTTACAGTTTGTGTAATTGTGTTTCTTGTCTTGCAGGAAACACTGCGTTACATGACTGTGCGGAATCTGGAAGTTTGGAGATCATGAAGATGCTTCTTAAGTATTGTGCTAAAATGGAAAAGGATGGTTATGGAATGACTCCCCTTTTGTCGGCTAGCGTGACAGGCCACACAAATATCGTGGACTTTCTGACCCAGCATGTACAGACCAGTAAGGCTGAGCGCATTAATGCTCTGGAACTTCTAGGAGCAACATTTGTGGACAAAAAGAGAGATCTGCTTGGTGCTTTGAAATACTGGAAGCGAGCTATGGAAATGAGATACAGTGATAGGACTAATATCCTGAGCAAACCTGTGCCACAAACACTAATTATGGCGTATGATTATGCTAAAGAGGTAAACACCTCAGAAGAGCTAGAAAATCTTATTGCAGACCCTGATGAAATGAGAATGCAAGCACTATTAATTAGAGAACGTATTCTTGGCCCTTCTCACCCAGATACATCCTACTATATTAGATACAGCGGTGCTGTCTACGCAGACTCTGGAAACTTCAAGCGTTGCATCAACTTATGGAAATATGCTTTGGACATGCAACAGACCAATCTTGATCCACTGAGTCCTATGACAGCCAGCAGTTTACTATCATTTGCTGAACTCTTCTCCTTCATGAGATACAGTGATAGGACTAATATCCTGAGCAAACCTGTGCCACAAACACTAATTATGGCGTATGATTATGCTAAAGAGGTAAACACCTCAGAAGAGCTAGAAAATCTTATTGCAGACCCTGATGAAATGAGAATGCAAGCACTATTAATTAGAGAACGTATTCTTGGCCCTTCTCACCCAGATACATCCTACTATATTAGATACAGAGGTGCTGTCTACGCAGACTCTGGAAACTTCAAGCGTTGCATCAACTTATGGAAATATGCTTTGGACATGCAACAGACCAATCTTGATCCACTGAGTCCTATGACAGCCAGCAGTTTACTATCATTTGCTGAACTCTTCTCCTTCATGCTGCAGGATAGAGCAAAAGGCCTGCTAGGCACTACCGTCACATTTGATGATCTCATGGGTATACTGTGCAAAAGCGTTCTTGAAATAGAACGGGCCATGAAACAAACCCAGAGTCCTCCTGATCCAATACAACTGAACAAAGCCCTTTCCATCATTTTGCATTTAATTTGCTTGTTGGAGAAAGTACCTTGCAGCTCAGAACAGGAGCATTTTAAGAAACAGACTATTTACAGGTTTATTAAACTTCAGCCTAGAGGGAAGAATAACTTCAGTCCACTTCATCTTGCTGTTGACAATAATACTACATGTGTAGGTCGCTACCCAGTTTGTAAATTCCCATCTCTGCAAGTTACTGCTATCTTGGTGGAATGTGGTGCTGATGTAAATGTCAGAGACTCTGATAACAACAGTCCATTACACATTGCTGCACTGAACAACCATCCGGACATCATGAATCTTCTTATCAAGTCAGGTTCACACTTTGATGCCACAAACTTGCATAAACAAACTGCTAGTGATCTGCTGGATGAGAAGGAAATAGCAAAAAATTTAATCCAGCCCATAAATCATACTACATTGCAGTGTCTTGCTGCTCGTGTAATAGTGAATCATAACATATACTACGCAGGGCACATCCCTGAAAAACTAGAGAATTTTGTTTTGCTCCATAGATGATAGTGTGGAATCCCAGAGTACTGTTTTTGAAGCACGACTTGGTGACGATATTTTCCTTGAGCACTGTTGTGATACACCAGCGTTCCCTTAGCTTGCTCTATCTTGCTGTCATTGGCTAAAGCATTGTTAGCATCAGATCTGCAGAGTTGGTTACCCAGTATTTAATATGAATATGCCATATAATATATTTTGTGAATTACTTAGAAATGTAATGCCATATTTAGACTCTTCAAATTGTCTGCCAAAGGCTTGTCAATTCTGGTTTTATTTGCCTGTTGGGTGTTTGGTTCTAAGTTGAGTGTTTTCCACTGGTACCTTTTTACTATAACTGTTACGTGGATTTTATACAGTTGGAAGGTCATCTTTTCTTGGTTTTGCTTGAGCATTTCTACTCTGTTCTTTTTCTATGGACTCATTGCTAAACTGTACTAGTTGTATGGACTTGTTAACATTTGCAACTACCATAAGTGCTTTTATCTTCTCTATGCACTGGCTTAAACATGACTGTTGTGTGTGAGCATATTTCTATGCAGCACTTGGCCAATTTCAACTCGAATGCCAATTTTGTTTTGCAGTTTGTTTGGAGCTCTTTTGAGAATGCTGTCTTCATAGCATGATGAATTTTGGAGTTATTTATCAGCTCTCCAAACTTGGGTTTGACTTTTTTGACTCGTGTAACTGAGGTTGTGTTCTTTTTGATCCTCTGGAAATTTGTCCTAAATTTGGGAGAAGAAAATACCACTTTTTCTCATCATAGTCCACTTGAACTTTAAATCATTCTATTGCATCGTGCAGTTGGGGGAAGAATGCTTATTATGTACAACTGACACCTTCCTCTTTGCACTAATGTCTTGCTTGTGCTGGTTATGTGACTAGATGTGAAGTTTGCTCAAAGTTTAACCTCAGACATAATGGTACACTTTAACGAGAAATAGATCAAATGTATGCCGTAGTTTAAAATTTACAAATCAACTTTAGCTACAAAAGAAACTAAAGCATGTTGGTGGCATGATGCTTATCAGTCCGGATCTAGACATCACCTAATATAACATAATAAGTGGCTGTTTGCCAGGGTATTGGAAGTTCTATAACAGTGTCCTTTTTTCTTCATGTTGAGTATCTTTATAAATAGTTGCATGGATCTTTCATCTCTGCTATGTCAGCTGTACTTAACAAAAAGCGGAAGTTCTGTTGTGTATATATATAGCTCCTAATTAAAGTTCCTATTTTTATAATATTTGCACAACAGCTTAGCTTTTACAACAGAAAGGGCTCTTTTGACTTGATAAGAAATCTATAAATGAAAACCATAAATGTGAGTGCGATTCAGGTAATTAATATAATTCAGCACTTTATTGTTGATTAATAGTAGAATTTATTATGGCACATTAGCCCTGCAGATATCTTAAAGTGAAATTAATTTCTGTTGGGTAGAATACTGTTTACTTGCAAGTTCAGTGGTCTAGCATATCGGATATTTTTGACTTGATGTTTCATTTCAGTGGTGGGCAGTAAGTGTACCTGTGGGGTTCTTGCTCCAGAAAATCAAAAAGTTGATTTAGGCCTTTGTCAGTGATAGAGATATTTAGAAGCCAAATTAATTAGATAAAGGCTAAGTTGTTTTAGGAGCGTCTCTCTTAATACTTTATTTTTGAAGTTGATGTCATAACATTTTTGTCATTTGTGAATTAAGTTGAGGAAGAATGTGTCTTGGGAGCATATAAGAATAGTTCTTCCTTGCTTTTGTGCTGTTTCAGGGTTCCTGTTAGCATACAGCATACTGCCTACTAGCTTAGCCATTCTTGGGAGAAATACAGGGATGTTTTTAAGCAAAGGGATGTTGAAAGCAATGCTGTTTGTGCTTTGCCACTTTCAGATTCTGTGTTTTCAAGCAGCTTTCACCTGTTAGTCCCATGCCACATCTACACTGTATGAAATTACGAGAATGAGGAAACCTGTTACTTTCTCTTGCAAACACAGAGGAGTAAATTCCTATTCAATTGGCTAAAATTTTCTGATTTTTAATGATTAAAGCACATGCCACGCAAGCTGTCATTTGTGAGAACATGTAGTTTGATTTTTGATTTTTTTTTTAATTACTTTTGTGCTTTTCTACTACTCTGTAAGTAGGAATAATCAACAAACCACACCATTCTAGAAATGATCTGCCTTATACTTCAAGTCATAAAAATAATTCTTTTTCTATAGGTCACAGAGAAGGGGATTTTTGGATTTTGAGAGTTTTATACTCTGGAATCTGTACTGCTCTTTGGTGTATTTAGTTTAAATTTCTGTCTTTGTAACTGTCCTGTTTATATAAATATCCTCATATAGAAATACCCTATTTAAAATGAGTTGGACATTATTAGTCCAGAAATACAATCTAAAAATTGCTAAATTGTTAGCAGATTTTTGAGTGGAAAACATTCCCAAAAGGTAAAGCATATCACTATTAAATATATGTAATTCTAGTGAAATTGCTACAAGGAAGGCTTATTCTGCTAGCTGGTCTTTGAAAGCAAGCCAGTTTAATATGATGTACTGATTTGTTGTATGTAGTTCTGTCTAAGTATTTACCAATGTGCATCAGTCCTAAAAACTATCACCTCTGTGCAGAATTTAATTTTTCATGGTGATGAGGCTATCTGCTGAATTCTTACCTTGCCAGGTATTGACTTAGGTGTCCAGGCGGATGAGTTCATGCATTCAGTACCACGTTCCATTTGGCCCTGTATGTTTACATTATCCTGTTTAATTATTGTTAATTTTAAAATAAATTGGTACACAGCCTGTGCTGGTTAATGTGTTAGGGATTAGTTCAGGATTTGCTAATTGGGGGGGGCAAGGAGGGGGAGGATTGGGACAGCAGGCCCTGTCTGAGATGCATGTACCACTAGGGCCAGTGCTGATGGGTAGTAGCAGTTTTGCCCCTTCAGTCCCTGATTGAAAGCAGTTTTGTCTCCACTTCTGTATAGATACCAACTTTCTGGACCAGAATTATTCTTAATCTTGTTACTCATTCAGAGGTCGAAATAGTTTATTTTAGTGAAACATGTTGATGCAGTAGTGTTGCTAGCTGGACTCAAACTGTGGTAAGGACAAGGCACTAAAGACCATTCAAGACACAAAGAATTGTTTTATTTTTGTCATATTTTTAACTCATTCTTTCCTTGTTCACTTTTCTTCCTACTTGGGCTTTTTTTCTGGTGAAATGTGTTGCTTCTGAGCTACCAACGCAGAAAAATGTTGATAACACTGCGGGGGAAAAAATTGTATGCCCTGCAGGGGTAAAACAGGCTTTAAAATGGATTAAACTATTTACAGGTATGGCTCCTGAGAGACAGTGATAACTCCTTGCTTGTTGAGACCTCTGAACTTGTATTTTTTGGGGTAGGGGATAAATGCTCAAAGCAGTCTTTCTTCTAATTGTCTTGGGTTTCACCTGAAATACTTCAACCAGGAAGATGAAAAGTGTTCTCATTAAAAAAAAAAAAAAAGCTTTTCTTACCAAATTCTCAAATTGTATTCCTATTTTTGTATCACTGATGCTGGTGACAGGATTCCAGCTGTCTGTGGTGTCTCTGTTCTGTTTGTTAAGTGCAGTATAAAGACACTTTCTGAAATGCAAGGCAACAGTGTGGTTAGTTTTCTATATATACTTTACAACAGTCCCTAAATAGGAAGTAATTTTGTGTATTTCCTAAGTCCCCGAAGAGCTCTCTTTTAACAACTGTTTTGCAACTGGTTAAAATTTACTTCTTTCCATTCTTACAAAACACTACTTTACAAAAAGAATACAGTACTATAGCAAAATCCTTACAGGAGGATTTATAAAAGCTAAGAACCTTCTGAGGAGAACATGTGTCTCTCAGTTTTATGTCAACTGCAAGGTGATAGTGGCAGGCTATGACTGCTCTTGAAATAGCTTCCTCATGCTTTGAAATATAGAGTGGAAAGCCTGTTGTACTCTAAGATGTTGACAAATGCCAGTATGTACTCTAAAACACTAATTTCTGTCTTCTGTGACTACAGTGAAGTCAACTGGTATTTAATGCTTCAAAGTAATTTTGGGGAAGTTGATGGGGGACATGCTAGACTGCTCGTATCTCTTGACTTTGAGTGTGAAAGTGACTGTTGATCCCTCAGTGAGGGCAGAATGAAAAGCTGTTGGTTTGGTTTTAACTAATGTTGTATTTGTGTTCCATTCTATCACAAAGACTTCCTATGCAGGGCTAGCTCCATGTATGGAAATACTGCAGTTTCTTTTTTACGTGAAGTAATTTAGCTTTAACAGTAATGTAAAAAAGGAATAACAAGCATATTTCTCTGCTCTTACTCTCTTTAGGCTCCAAATGCAGATCACATTAAAAATATGTTTTGGAGAACACCTGTCTGGGTCTATATATGTGTTTCCTTTAGGGTTACTGCAATACTGGTTGGTAAGCCTTCTGTTGAGTATAAATAGTTAAATGTGAATGCTGCAGCTTTAGACTTCAGTCTTCCATGTTGTTAAGAGTTGTACCTTAAACAAAATGTCATGTTTCATTATCTTTCTTTCTGTGAAATGGTGGTCCTGCCAAGCCTTTAAATTCTGGTAGTGAGTAATAGTAAAGAAAAGTCTTAAACTGGATGATACAGGGAAACATTGTTTTCCCAGTTTCTAGAAAATGCGGTTAGTTGTGCTATTAATGCTGTGGAAACATAGTAGGTGTAGTTTATATTTTTTTTAGCATAAAAGTAATCAGCACGACCTTGTAAGAAGTAAGCAATAGACACTTTTTCAAGAAAGTTAAATTAATTTTCTTCTTAAAGCTTTTGCAGTCTATTGCATGTACAGTTTAAAAAAACAAAGGAATAGAATACTCCAAGGGTGAGAGAAGAAGTATGAGAAGATCCTTATTAAAGGCAGCTAGAGAATGGAAAACTTTGAAGAACATTGCCATTGTAATTTCAGAAGGTCTTTATAGTTAGGCATAGTAGTCACAATCCTATACTTAAAGGCATTGTACGCTTCAGAGAGCCGAAATTTTAGATTTAGGCCTAATCAGTTCCAAACAGCATCAGAAAAGATGAGGTTCTGGATGAGGAAAACTGATCCAGAGCTTTCACAGTAAGATAATTGTCACACAGATGGCTTTAATGAATTGACTATAGATTCTCTTAATTAGGAAAGGGAAGAACCGGAAAGGATCACTTACATCGTTATTCATCCCTCTGCAGTTGCAGATGATGATAGATGTTTTCGTCTAGAAGTGTCTGCTGGTTACCTAAGCTTGTATACCCATGCAAAAGTGCTTCTTGGCAGTAGCAGATGCTCGCTGTCAGCTGAAGGCCAAAACTCACAGTACAAAGTAGTGCAGGAAGAGGGCAAAAGAGGCCAAGTACATGGTATGTTACTCTGCCAAAGGCAATACATTTGTTTGTTTCCCACATAATATTCAGAGGGCCATACACCATCTACAGTGAAAAGGAGAAAGCCCTTCCCCCTCCCACCAAATCAAAGCCTTAACCTTGCAGTTGATCTCCAATGTTCAGAAAAACTGGTGAGAGAGTTTCTACACTCAGAAAGAAAGAAGTTTAAGGACAAAGATGTTGAATTATGCACGAAGAAGGAAAAGAAAGAATCCCTACAAGTGCCAGTCAGAAGCCAGTGAGTGTCAAGTTATGATGTAAATGGCATGCACATATCTCATCAGATCATAAGACATGTGGGTTCCTATCTGAAATTCAAAGGGTTGCTTCTATCATACCTCCTGAAGATTTATCAAGTCATAAGTTCCTTGCCACATTTCTCTTCAGAAGGCTATTTGGAACTTCAGTCCTTCAATAATTAGGAACTTAATTCCCCTTTGATACTTACTTTTCCACAGTTTTGTATGTTTGATCTTTTTATAGTTTCAGCACTTGTCTTTTCTTCAGACAGTTATCCTCTCTCACCTTCTCGTGAGAAGGAACAAAATGAAAAAAAGCCCAAGCTGTAAGGATGAGCAAAGAAGAGAGAATAATTCAGACTCGAGTAAGCTGACCTAATGTTTCAGTTCTCCCTTTTCCCCTCCCTTGCTTCTATGTTACAAAAAAAAAAATTTGCTGATTCACCAAACATTTTTTGTTGCTGAACCTGCAATTTAAATTCCCAATTCTTTTATTCTTACAATGGGTGGATTTTTTATAGTAAACAAAGTAAATTGTTTTCAAATACTTCAGCTTGTATTGTCCTATTCTAATTTTTGTTAGATGCCATCTTGTTCTGTTCATACACAGCATGATCCCAACTGGAAAGTGAGGCAGAATGTTCAGTGTATGAGCCCAACTTGGCTTAATTTTTATTTCCATCCCATGGTTTCAGAATAGTAAACTTGCTTTTTCTCCTTTTATTTCTTTTTGCATGTGTGCCTATAAGGCTCGCACTATACTTCTATTTCCTAGCCTGCAAGACAGTGTCCTCCTAAACTGTCTGTGCTCTTTTTCTGTTTTTCTGGCTTTTCTGGTTGAGGGAAATAATGTCACCTTCTTTATCATGCTTTCCTCCCCCCACCCCAAGCATAAAGTGGGAACTCCAGGGAGTTGCAAAAAAAAACAAAGACAAAAAAACCCCAAAACCCAGGGCCAACTGTAAAATAACAAAATATGCTCTGTGAGGGAGATGCCCGGTGAGTTGTTAAATGAAGAGTGCACATGGCTTGCTTTCTGTCCCACTTTGTGTTAACCTTACAGCCAAACAGCAGATCATTAGGTAACAAAGCTGGCCAATGCAGGGTGCACCCACCACCCCAATGTTTTAGTGTAGGTCAGGGATGCGCTTTTGAAGCGAGTCTCACAGTTGTCCTCACTTTGTGTCTGTGTTCATATCACAGGGTTGTCTCAGTCCCTGACCTGGATTCCTTTTGTGTGAAACTGAGCTGAAAGATGTGCTCCAAAAGCTCACTGAACAGGTTCTGACCACTAATCAGTGCTCAGTTCATGGGAGCAGACCATAAGTTGTTCTGAAATAACCCATTTTTCCTCTCCCATTCCGTCAACCCCCCCTCGAAGTGTCACTGACTTTTGATCCTTGGCACTAACTCCTCCATGCTACAGATCTGCTCCTTGCTAATACACATGTAGTCATAGTTTTCTGTTTCTCTTCCTGTGCTAAACGTAAGTTGACACATACACTGGTGTGGTTTTTTTACTTGCCTGTAAGTGGTTACTGCCTGTCCGACATAACATCCCATACTCCATGTTATGCTTTGAGCTGGAAACTTAAAATGAGATAATGTGGTTGATTGCTAAGGTGGATCTGCCACATCATTAGCTGTTGGATAATGAATCAGCTGTGCTGTATGTGTTGCCGATACTTCCTCCTGACAGCATGACTGCCCTTAGTACAAAATGCTGTCGGTGTGGTGTGAAGAAATACTTGTTCCATTATACAAATGGAGAAACTAAGGCACAGAGTCATGACCTCTTAATATAGGAAGTTTGTGCTGTAGCAAGGAACAGGGTTCAGGTCATCTGGCTCCAAGGACTTTAATTTTCAGACTCTTTGCTCCAGGTATGGTTTGACATTAGTACTTTCATTCATGAAGGGTCTACTCTAATAAAAAAAAAAAACAAACCCAAAAAACAACCCACAACAAAAAAAAACCACCAAGAATTTCTTAGGGAAATTAGGCTGATGTAATTGCAGTCTTGCTGTATGTGTCTATCCCTCTTCTCCCTCAGTAATTTTTGAACATGTTGGGCCAGTTTAATAAATTCAACAGAAACAGAGCAGCTGTGAAGATACACGTATCTGTAGCTTCCTTGAAAACCACAGGCTGGGCAGAAGGCAGAGTCCCTACTAACAGATCCCACTGAATAGGACTCAGCATGAGTTTGACTCTTACTAGGCACGAGAGAATCCACACGAGGATTAAAATACTTAGGATTGTGGAAAAGGCTTTGATCACAGCCTGGGCTTTACTAGAGAGCAGATCAAGTCACTGGTCAGGACATGCCATACCTTCATTACATTGTGTATAATCCAGTTCCTGCACCTACTCATCAAGGTGGTAGCATCTGACCGATGGGTTACCCAGTTTAGAC
The DNA here is from genome assembly GCF_000687285.1 of Phaethon lepturus. Lineage (NCBI taxonomy): Eukaryota > Metazoa > Chordata > Aves > Phaethontiformes > Phaethontidae > Phaethon > Phaethon lepturus. Next base: position 14,819 of record NW_010539749.1, read on the forward strand.
AGTCTAATCTCCCTCATTAGTTTCTCAATGTCCTGTGTTGTAATCAGCTGTAATGGCACAGAATGTAAATGAAAATAAACTAAGCTGCACAAAATGAGAAACTCTAGGACCAGCTATGGCTGTATACTGGCTATTGCACTAAATTGAATCCATTTAGCATACATGCCAAAATTGTTCACAGTTATTTTTGTTGAAGAGCTGTGATTGCCTCCTAAGAGAGTTGGGGGAAACGGTGACTCCCGTTTCAGCTGTAAGGGTTCTGACCTTGTTTGCATCCTGGTCTCTGTTGACCTCTGTGCGAGCGATGAGAAAGAGCAGGCTCCATAATCGCCCCCATGCAAAATCCTGCATTTCAGTTCTCCAAGGTGGTAACTGTTGAATTAAAAAGCTTAAAGTGATGTGAAATTAATTCTGGAAAAGGAAACACGCATCTGGTGGAAAACAGTTCTGTGGGAAAAGGGACCTGGCACTTCTGAAAATCTGACCTGTGAGGTCTGCTCTCTCCTCAGTCTCCAGCAGAAATTTTCCTGAGATCCCCACGTCTGTCCATGCCTAGAGTTAATTTTCCAGCTCTCTTGGGTTCTCTTGGTGCAGCAGCATTTTTCCAGCTGTGACGCCTTGCCCTCACGCCCTGCTGAATGCGGCTGTGACCTCTGCCTGGCCCCAGCTGCCCTTGCCCTGCGCTGCTACTGGGAGCCAGCTGCCAAACCAGTCAGGCGCTCTCTCACAGTGATGTCTGGGGAAGTCTGGTGCAGAGGATGAGCGATGGTGGCTATTCACAAATTAAAAAAAAAACAAATAAAAATCAGGTTTCCCTCCATCCTTTGTGACCATTTTCCAGATGTGCCATCATTGCTTCTCATTGTGTTCTCTGTCATCTCTATTTGATGTTCCCAGTTGCTCTGGGGATTTTCCCATTTCCCATTCTTTCCCTGCAGCCGTTGTTGCTGATTCAAGCCTGTGTTGAAATGGGAAGTGCTTGGAGGGGATTTGGCCCTTGCCATGCCTTAAGCAGCTTGTGCTGTTTCTAAACCGAGTCAGTTGGGAAGTGGGAGGGCTGGAAGAAATGCAGGGTTCAACTTGCTTGTCCTTTCTTAATCTACCTGGTTCTTAAGCAAGGTAAGGGTGCTACACTGCTGCTTAGTCTCCCATTAATGCGAAATGTGGGCTCCATTAATCACTCTGCACAATGTATTTTTATCTCGCATGAGGTTGCGGATGTGCTGTGCAGGTATTGCTGGTGTAAGCTGTTATGATTCTGTACGCAAATCTCGTCCTGGAATCAGTAATACTGGATTTCCTCCCATGCACAAGGTACTTACTTAAAAAGCTTTACCCCTGTTTAAACACCTGGCCCTACATTTTCAAACTTAATGATTTCACAATTTGTGGCTTCTGAAACTCTGCCTTAAAAATGTGTCATTCTCTCAGTGTCTTTCCAAGCCCCACTAGTATGTCCACCAGGTTGCTGCTTCATGACCCCATTTTGCCCTTCTCTGCTGTGGAAATGTATGCTAATATTAGGCATGTGACATTTCATGTGTTTCTCTTCAAGATGTCTGATGACACTATGAAGGCAAGAAGTGCATTAAAATTGCCTCTTACTGTGTGTTTTGCCTGACCCTGTCTTGCTGTTAACAAGGCAAAGGTCCTGTACCTCAGAGGATAAATCCTAGTAGGCTAAAGACCTATTTTAAAATAAGTGATCATGCAAATTTGTAAATGACTACTGTAGAAGCATAGTTTAATAACTTGAATTGAATATGGAACTATTTTCTTAAATCCAAAAAGGAAAAAAATAAAAGGAAGCTGGATGTACTTCTAGCACGTGAAACACCAAGCATGCTGTGGTTGCATCTTGGGACAAGGTACAGACACCTACCGGTGGGACTGGAGAAGCAAGTAAATTCACTTATGACCCTGTTTGCACCCAAACTACTGCTAACTTCACCATGGCTGCATAATGAGACCTCTGTGGACTGGGAGCGAATAATGCTAACTGCACAGATCTGTCCAAAGGCTTCTTGGCAAAGTTGGCAAAAGAAAATCTAGCACTGGCAGGGGATTGTGTTTTGGAACAGAAGAGGGATGAAAGGACAGAAAAGGTCTTATGGAAAAAGAAAGATGTGATGGTCACTTTAACAGCTATAGATAACTTAGGTGTGCCATGGATGGGTGTCTGTCATGAACCTCTGCCTTCACCAGCGCCTTGTATCAGTCTCCTCTGACCATCTTGCATCTTTCATGCTCTTTGGCAAAGGTCTGAGCTCATTCCTTCTGCAGCAAGCACAAGAGATGAGGCTTGAAGAGCGCACCTCCGCTCTTGCTGTTGCAACCAGCAACAACAGAGATAGCAAAGTTCCCTTCTCTCCTCTGTATGCAGCGGCCATAATCCTCCTGTTCTCCAGAATAGGGACTGCATAAGCAGTGTGGTGATCTAGGCAGCCCCCTACTTTGCATTGCACCATGATCTGGAGCTCAGATGAAATACCAGTCAAGGTATCTGAACATACTCCTCTGACTGCAAGCAGCATGGAGACAAACTATGGGAGTGCCACTTTTTCATAATAAACCCTCGAACCCTGCTCTGTTTAGTCTTCCACTGTGTGATGTTGGTCTTAACACCAGCAGAAAACAGCCAAGAAGAAGAGTGGAAGAAGGGCATGCAGCTGCTTCAAAGCCATGCTGATGTATCAGGCAGTAGTAAATCTTACTTGGGCTATGAGAAGATGCTGGCAGAATGCTCGGTGGGAAAATGAAGTACTGTGGCTGTACGAACAGCAAAAAGCAGTGCAAGGCAGACACTATAGATAGATCAGAGTCTGTGGTCACATACTGTGAATTGCCAGACTGGAAAAGAAATCTGAAATATCATCTCAGTAATTTTAGCAAGCTCTGATCCCAGAAAAAGAAACATAAGTAGAAATGTAGCTTTATGTCTTTTCTAAGCAGCTAAGTTTTTATGCATCGTCATCAAATAATTCTCTGACATGTTGCTAAAAATTCCTGAAATCTTCACCATAACTGATGTGAAGTCAGTGAAGTGTCTTCTGTAAAGGGCCTCTTGGCATGGGCTTTGTACCTTCTAGGCAGAGTTCATCTATATAGTCAACTCTTCAGTAATCTACTTGATAAAAGAGCACTCTTGAAATGAGGAAATACTTCATCAGGGACAGAGGCAAAAATGTTCTAGGCATTGTGCAACAACATCAGAAAACTAAAAAGCAACTCAGTCCTGAATAAGCCCTTGTTCAAAAGAGAGAGTTCAGAAAGTGCGGAGGAATGAACATCCTTTCCTTAATTCAGGAAATCTGTCTGTTGACAGCTGGAACAATCCATTTCCTTTATCTGTAAAAACTGGATAAAGATGTCTAGAAGAAAAAGGTTAAGTGGTGTTCTCCAGATCTTTTATTATGTATTGACTGGAAGATGGCTGATGATGCTTCTTCCAAGAAAGCACTTAGCTCACAGTGGGATACAATTCAGTAATTGTTCAGTCAGATGGCTGAGATCTGGGAATGGTGCTGTTATTCGAATCAGGGAAATCATCTGCTTTCATACAGAGGTGGGATTTTTAATTAATCAAGGATTTAATAAAGACTTACACATCATAGAATCATTTAGGTTGGAAAAGACCTTTAAGATCACCAAGTCCAACCATTAACCTAGCACTGCCAAGTCCACCACTAAACCATGTCCCTAAGCACCACATCTACATGTCTTTTAAATACCTCCAGGGATGGTGACTTCCACTTCCCTGGGCAGCCTGTTCCAGTGCTTGAGAACCCTTTCAGTATAGAAATTTTTCAAAATATCCAATCTAAACCTCCCCTGGTGCAACTTGAGGCCATTTCCACTCATCCTATTGCTTGTTACTTGGGAGAAGAGACCAACCCCCACCTCTCTACAACGTCCTTTCAGGTCAAAAACCTTCCTAGAATTTATGGCCTCTCTCTCCAGCCTGAGTGTTTAAACCATGCAGACTGCTGAAAGGTGCCCTGAAGCTCCTGGACTTAGCACCTGGGGTTGAGCACATGTGGGTGCTGAACAACAACTTGAAAGAGGCTTAAGACATTCCACTGCCCTTAACCTAGCAGGGCCCAGCAAGTGCACCTGTATTACATCAAAATATGTGTGTATAGCTCATGGTATAAGTATGCATGTGCATGTGTAGCAGAACACTGTGTGCATAGGCATGTGCATACTCATAAATAGGGGAACAAGATCTTAGTTTTTTCCAAAAGCTGTGAACCTTCCTTAGTAATTAGCTGTGCTTTTAACATGTCTCTTCTCTCTTGATTTGCCTGAAGTAGCAAAGGCAAAGCGGACTGACAAAGTCATTGAGGCAACTGCAGAGATACTAGATAGCTAAGCTGAGGTACTAAGTGAAGCGGAAGTGTTAACCATCACTGGTATATGGCTTGTATGGCTGCTTGATGCTGGCCACGGAGGAGAACATGCACCTGGACAAAGATGCTCACCAAGCAGAAAACTCATTTTCATAGAAATTACTGGATTTTGTGTATTTAGTTGGCATATGATGCAACTGCAAATATGAATAAGTAGACTCTATTCTTCTGGTTTGGCATGGGTAGAAAAATGTGTTCTACAGTACAACCTAGTGTAGAAGGGAAAAGAAATGCAAAACTGACTGTTTCCTTTCCTGCTGTGAGTATTTTACAATAGATTGCAAGCCACCACATGTACTTCTGCCTGGCTGCCCTGCAGATATCTCTTGGATAAAATCTGGCAGGTATTCACAGAACACCTCCACTGAGGCCGCTCATTGAATGGAAAGAGGAGGAAGAGTGTTTTCTACTATTGATAAAGATGACAATGTTTTTGAGAGGAACACCTACAGACTCAAGTTCTGTAGGACTTTTTTTTCTTACAAGCTTTTGTGGGTTGGCTTTTTTTTCCCCACAAATGGAATAACTGTATGTCAAAGAGAACTGCAACAAAATGACTGTGTTTTACCTCAAAATGATCACACTATCTGCCAAGTGGAAGTGTGGTTTGCTTAAGTAGCTTGCTTGCAAAACTACTCAGCTGAGAGCTTATCTAATTCATCACAGAAATGAAGACTAGAAATCTCTGGCTTGTCTCCAGTGTCTGGGAGAGTTCAAAGCACAGTAATTCTCTGTCATGCCCGGTGAAATATTGCAGTAGAGAGAGTGTGTTTAGTTGGTGTGCACCTCAGTATGTAAATACTGTTACTAAAGCATGTCCCTAGCTATGGTTTGTGCTGCAGAACATGTACTGCTAAGTGACACCTCTGAAATAGGGCAAATACCAAGCGTGAGTATCAACAACAGGAAAGAACGGAGACAGCAGGTTGCAGAACTGACATCTGTTCCCTTTGCCTGCTCTCTAATTTCAGACTTGTGTTTTTTTAAATTAAATGAAGACTTTAGTGTCGGTGGCTGTGATGTTAGCATTCAAGAGTGAATCAGTGGTAGAGATCTGATGTTTGCAGATGGCCTGAAGATTTAGCATTCAGGAGCGAGTTGTTTCCTAGCCATGTCTCCAGGATGATGATTGTGAAAGCTCACAATGATATGGCAAGCATTATTAACCATGCAAATGCCAGCTAAAGCTTCTAGGAAAGGCAAAATGTCAGAATTATTAGTGTTGCACAGGCTTCCAAGACTTAGGTCTGCTGGAGCTCTCCTCATACTCCAGGAATTCAAGGTATTTCTTCATGTTGCAGAGCACTCTTTTTCAAATACACTAGAGTCAAATTCACTAGATTTTGCCAACTAGAGTACAGAGAGCATGCAAGACTCTAATGACACAGCCAAACTGTGAGGGAAGAAAGAGATGCTGTGGCTTAGCAGCAGGGAATCCTTCTGCTTTCCACCAGTGGGAGTAAGGCTTCACAAATTATGGAGGGACCCTTGTGCCAGCAGTCTGGCACAGGTCCCCTGGAAAGTTAAGAAACTTCTCAGGTCAAGAGGGGTGGAAGCAGCTGAATTGTGATGGGGTTTCTTCTGATTATACTCTTGCACCTTGTGTGTGAGGAAGCAGATGCACACAAAATGGGGACAACCGGTAATAGCATCACCGTGGACATGGGAAATGTGTGAAATATTTCTGAGGAGGGCTGCTTCCCGCAGCAGCTCACATGGTCCTCAGCCCTGAAGGGTGTTCTTCTAAAGTTCAGAGGGGTGAGGCTGTGTGATTACCTTGCTCCTCTCTTGCTCCCGGGGGGGATTTTGCAGTTACAAGGTTCTGAATAATTGGTGTGCTTACTTCTCATCGATGCACAATATATTAAAATAGGATTGAATTGTTCATACAGAGATAGTACAGTGTACACTGCTGTGCAAAGTGGAATTTTGCCAGTCATGTTAAGCCATTTAATAATATAAAATCTAGGTTGTTACAGAGTACAGGGAACTTCTGATTAAGCTAACTGTAGCTGTGTTCTCAAACACATAAAAACCCTTCAAAAATGTATTTGCAACATTTTGCCTTGGCAAATTCCTCTTTTGATGGTCTCGTGCTTTTCAGCCAACTTTCATTCTTATGCTATTGGAAGCTTACAGATCAGAGTGGTTTTGGAACAGTGTGTTCTATAGTATCACAGCCCATCAAACCAGGCTGATAACTAAGAACATGGTTCTGCTCAACTTCTTCCTGTGAGTACCTCCACTGCTGTCAAGGAGACTGGAAACGTACACTGTGTGTGCCTCTCAGCCAAATGTTAAGTACACATGAGACACTGCATGTTTTCTAGCTGTTGGTGCCATTAGTTAGTCTTTCGCAGTATAAACTAGGTTGGATAGGAGCTCAGGATGTCTCTCATCCAAACTCCAGCCGCAAGTGTGGCCAGCTATGAAGCCAGGCCAAGTTGCCTCAGGGCTTTATCCAGCTGGGTCTTGAAAATCTTGATGGTAAATGTTTCCTATAGAATCATCTAGCCTCTCTGCTGAATATTTGGAGACAAAGAATTCTCATTTATGCTCTTCAGTGTAGAACTATGTGTGCGTTTTACCAGAGTCAGACCAAGGTATGGGGTATTTCTGCTCTTTGTCCTGTCTGGCTCAATGCACCAGCCTCTAGAGAGTAAGCTTCATGAACACATCATCTGTAAGTTGCATGCATTGTTTGAGATGATGTATTTGTCTATTTGGATTTGTGCTTTTCTTCCCCTAATATTAATTTAATAGATCAGCAAACTGCATGTTTCCTTCCTCAGCATTTTCTGATTGTCGCTAGCTGACTTACTGCTCCTTCATGCTGCTTCATCTCTGGTTATTCTTCAGCCACCAGGTGCTCTCCAGGTTCCCATTGCTCCCGCCTCTCTGATCCCATACTTTTTCCAGCATCATCTAGTTTCTCTGAACATCTTCTTTGTGTGGATAGACGTGTGTGTGTATAATTATGCAGAAGAGCAAAGTTAAAAGGAAAATATGGTGAGAGAGTCAAACAATTAGAAATTCAGTAAGGACTGCCGGCAGTCTCATTTTGCATTCCCACATGCACATGGCCGATCAAGCTGCTGATAATTACATGATCAAGTTATTTTCTTCACAAACCCGTTCCTCGTTCCTTGGGCAGGATGTGATTCTGGGTGTGAGTCAGGGCTGTGTATTGAAGGAAGCTGTTTGCTGTTGCAGGAGCTGAAGGGTTTGTAGCAAAAGGGCCTGACAATTGCAGGAAAAGCAAAAGGATAGCCTTGTGGTTAAGGGGACTGACCGCTGCCCTGGCCAGTCAGATGCCATTTGACTCTGGTACGGGATTTTGGTGGTGCAAAGCAAGTGGCTTCCCCCTAAATTCTCACAGATGGGTTACACTGAGTATTTCGTGCTTCCCAGGTGCTTAACACTTGGTAACTGACGTCGGAAACTGTATCTTCACAGAAGTAACTGAAGTCAATAGGAATAATTTTCTTTAAATGTATAAAGACATATGAAAACGCTGACTGTTTCTGTATTCTTAAAAAATTGGCTCCTTCATGTTTCAAATAAGACATCAAAAACTTAAAAGAAAAGGAGGCACAGCTGTTTAAGACAGCATTAGGAATGTTTCTCAAGCTCTAAAACGGGAAGAAGGCCACAATCAGATATGATGGGTATGCTGAGAGGACTCAGGTGTGCATTCACGGTGGGAGCTCCATGAACACGCTCAGGAGGAAACCTCTCTGACAGCTGATGCCAGAGTTAGAGGTGTCCATTAAAGGCCATGCTCTGAAGGAAGGGAATAAAAGGAAATTAAGATTATTGTTCAAAGCAGGGAGTGTTAAGCAAGGAGGCTGGGAATTACCTGTGCTAGTTACAGGAGGACAGGGTGTGCGTGCGGTGCAGAGAGGTGCTGGTGCTGGTGCTGGTGGTGGTGGTGGTGCTGGCACTCCAGCTGCTGCCAGCCCCAGCTGGCACCAAGCCTCTGGAGAAAGCAAATGCTGTGTGTTGTTCACGAGGTTGGTCCTTGATGTCCTGTATGTCCTGCAGGCATACCACCCCATGCACTGCTCTGAAATGAGCCAGGCAAAGACCTGGCTTCACCATGAGGAGAAACGATGACCCTGTTTTGTGCGGGAGCTGCTAACGCCGTGGCATCCCAGGCACTCCTGTCCCAGGGATGGGCCTCCTTTCTGCCCTCCCGTCTTCTTGCTTTCAATGGCTGGACCAGAAATTAATTGTTTTCATAGCCCCAGTCTTGCAGCAAAGGCAGTCGTCAGCTGTGCCAGCGTCAAGTGTGCAAACAGGAGAGCTGAAGTGAAGTTCCCTGTGAAACGTTTGGGTTTGGAATTTTCTAAATAAAGTGTCTGCCTTCACAAATGTAATGTATTTTGTTAGGCCTAGGGCTTTTTTGGTTTTGCGGGTGACAGGCTGAGGCAGGAGGGATGAGATGTGAGCATGTATATCTCAAGTGATTCTTAAATGGCCATCCTTTTGGTGTCATTCACTCTATTGTTACAGATACGTAAAGCCTTGTTACATAAATCTATTACTCAGTATTTACTGAGAGTTCAGCTAATTTTGGAGTTGAGTGTAAAGAGAAAAAAGGTGGTATACACGGACCCTTCTTCTACCGGAGCTTGCACTGGCTGGCACACTGGCTGCCACGCACCTCCAACCTCCCAACACAGCCCTTGAGTCTGTCGCTTAACCCCCAGCCATGAAATATGAGGTGTGACCTTTATAGGGCAGAGCCCTTTCAGCACTCGAGGGGGACTTCAGCGCTCAGCCCTGTCGTGGGTGCGTGGGGTGATCTGACATCGCAGGACAACTTGTGACCAAACTGCTGGGAAACCCCCTCCCTCAGGTACTGCCCCGTGTCCTTGTTCGCATACAGCTGAATGGTGTATTTTGGTAGGAATCGTGCCGTTTGCCTTCAATTTCCAGCGAGGATGGGGAAATAGGTAACCAACGTATGAACTGCCATGCGTCTGGGAAAGGGTAGTGCTTCATTGACTCTTGCTCCTGTGGTGGGTCTGGCAACGTGCACGTTGAGGTGTGATTTTAAGCAACGCTGCTGTGAGATGAGTCAGAGAGGATTGCATGCGGTCACAACTTCCTTATAAAAAGCGTTAGCCAGCTAGAGTACGACATCAAGCCCATCATTTCAGGACAGAAATTTCAAGCATGCGAGTAACAGGTGTCCCTGCAAAACCCTGGACCCTGTGGGAGAAACTGCTCTTTAAATACGCAAGTGACTGCATTTGTTTTGGTGACGGGTCACTAAGCAACCTGCACTGCACTGAGAAAATACAGCCTCAGCAGCCCTTCTCTGTACAGTTGGCATCTTTGGCGTTGAATCATCATACTGTGAATTATCACTGACGGGAGCTGCGGGGCTTTATCCACAGCAAAATGCTGCGGGCAGATACCCGGCTACGCTAATAGTTTCAAGTGTTAATTTAAAAAGCAGGTACGCAGGTTTAGAGTAAAGTTGCTTTTCAATCATATACAGTATTGTCAGTTTTGCTAGTTAGCATAAAAATGGATTAATAGTTAGAAAATTCCATATTCAAACATGGTAATTTGAGCATAAAAATGACTCTTGTCTGAACACTGCTAGAAAGCATATTTTTGTTGCAAAAATTGGAGGCAACGAAACTGGCTGAAAAAGTGTGGGAGAGGAGAAAAGGGACAGTATCTTTTAGAGGTTGGGTGTACGTGAAATACAGTAGTGCACACCTCTGTGACTGAAATCCAGACAAATTAGGTGGCCTCACTCTGTTGTTCCTCCCTGAGCTCAGCCTCAGCGTCTCTCATACCTAACCGCTGCAGTCAGTCACATGAAGTTTAGTTTAGTGAAGCAAAGCAGCGAGTCATTTGTCACTAAGAAGATAGATACATCTTTTTTTCAACTTCTTGTAGAGAGTTATGGGACATGTCCCCTAAAATAATATATCTCCACGACTGCTGCCCCAGACATTAGAGAGGTCTGTCTGTAGGTGGGGGCAGGACGTAGAGGATGTAGTTATGGCTTTGCCTATATCCTTCAAGTACCTGCACGATCAGTAAAACTTTTGGCTAGCTAATCAGCAGTGCAGCTCGGTGCCAGACCGCGGGAGGACACACAGGACCTCTCTCCTGCCCTTTTGCTGTCCATGAAGGAGCCACCTCCTTGGGAAACCAGCGGCTGCAGGGTGCTCCAGCATGCCATAACCCAGACGAGGGCATGCCCTTACTTTTGTTGATACGAGACTTCTTAATGCTTCCAGCAAGCAAGCTAGCTGAGAAGTGTGAGGTCTACACAATACCAATTTCTAGCCCTTCTTGGCTGATAGGAGTGGGCTACCTCAGGGTGCGATCTGGCCCCAAGCTATATGAACAACAGGAGGGAGTGAACTATGACATTGAAAATTATCCTAGGAAACCAGGTGAAAGAGCATTACAGAGCCACTAAACAGCACTTGTGTAGTAAAATGAATTGGCACGAGTGGGAAGGCTGGTTCTTGGGACTGACGGTTTGCCCGGTCACGGCCCTGTGGTTTTCTTTTGTAACAGGAGGAGCGGCCAGTGTGTAATCCTTCGCGCTGAATTTTCTGCTTCACTTCCTCGCTGCCACAACTTCAGTGTTGCCATAGCATGTTTTAGCGTGTCTGCAGTTGCTAAAATATAAGTTACTTGAGCGTGGAGACATTTGAATGGGAAAGATTTACTTGATCCTCCCCCGAACAACGGCAGGACATGTGCCACCAGGGAAGCTGTGCCACTCACGTGAAACGAATGTGGTGCTAATCTTGACCAAAAGCTTCTAAGGAAGCAGTGCCTGTTTCATTTGCAAGGAACACTGGTTTCAAAGGAGATTAAAATCAGATCTTAACTGGAACTGACACAGCATCTTTACAAGAAAACTCTAGAAGGATGTATTTGTTAGACAGAAAATGGTTTATCGTGCATTGACTAAATTTCCATATTGTTTTAAGACTGATTCCTGAAATGTAATTCTTACAGCTCACCCCGTCTCCCAGCAGCACAGTCACTACTTGGTGAGAGGGACTAACTTTCGTGGGAAAGTGTAAGGGATCAGTTCAAACTTCTCTGACAGCGCAGCTGCTTGGTTTTGTCGCCTGCCTCTCCCATCTACCACGATGGTGTTTATATCAACTCTCTGGTTTATGGGTCTATACATTTGTTAATACCAGATATCTTCACACTGCCAGCAACCCACTCAGCTCAAATGTCTTCAGGTCCCGTTGCAGTTCATTTGTCTGGTCACAACTGAATTGATGCTCATAAAATCCTCAAGAGGAAAGTAATGCAACCAACTGCAACAAACGCAGAACACGTAGATATTTTTTTCTCTGTCCCCTTCCCTTTTTTCTCTCTCTCTCCTTTTCAAAGCCTAGTTTTACAAGCCTTTGGGAACAAGGGTGCACCATGGCTAGGGAAAGAGCAAATGTCCCTTTTGCTCTGGGACAGTCATATGCTGCTGATGGCATGACAAGCCCCAGAGTACACATCTGTGTCTGTGTATAGTCAATGTTGTCCAGGGAGACCCTTGGCAGCCCTGCTCTGTAATGGGGTGTGGAGAGGTGGTCTGTAAGGACAATTTATCTCCCAGGCCATCTGCTGCTATAGACTGGTGGCCGAGCAGCAGCGGTGACTGAAATGACTTGATGAATGTTCTGGACACCTCCTGCCAGCCACCCGTTCAGCAGACACGGTTTGGTAGACCAGACTGCTCAGCTGAGGCTTTTAGTAGGATGGTGGTTTGTTTTGGGGAGATGTGGGTGGGAGCAAGTGCTGGCGTGCTGCTCTGGCAGCTGACCTGCAGTGGGAGATGCCGAGTGGCAGCAGGGCCCACCCCCCAGAGCCCCCGCCCGGGGC
>NW_010539749.1:27136-28830 GCF_000687285.1 Phaethon lepturus
CACCCACGAGCCCCTGCCAGTGCCTGGTGAGGTGTCAGGGCTCCTCCACTGCCAGGGGATGGAGAGCAACAAAATGCAAACAGAAATGGCACCTTCGTGGCGGTGGCAGCTCAGCTGAGAGGGTACGTCCGAGCAACGTGCGTACGGGTACTCAGCACCTGTGCGGCGCACAGTCTCTCGCCTCTAGGAGCAAAGGTGGGAGCCGGGGGTCCCAGCTGCCCTCCTGGCCATCGCTCACAGCGCTGCGATCTGAGACCTGCTGATTTAGTGCAACGCAAAGCGCTGAGGCCACGGGAGGGAACCACCCACCTTCCGAAAACATCATTTACATTTACAATTTTCTTTACTGAAATACCCGAGAGGCAGAGTGGGTTATCTTGCTAGCACCAGGATCTGCCAACCTCTTAAGGAATCCATTAATTTCAAATGCATCTACTTATTCTGCGTGTCTCAGTTTATGCATCCCCCGTTTGGAAAAGCGAAGCACTCGGGAGGCAGCAGTGGGAGCTCGGGTTGTTCAACAGCTCTGCGAATAGAGCCCCAGGCATTGCAGGCTGGGCAGAGGAAGAAAGGAGATCCCTGAGAATCAACTGAGTTGACGCCTTGCAAAAACTTGAAGATATTAGTGGTTGAAGAAATTCTAGGGTTCATTTTGCTTACTCTTGATGTTATTCTGTATTTGATTAATAGTGCTGAGGGCTTAATAATCCTTGGGAGCACTGTTCTTCATAAACAGAAATAAAATAGCAGACTTTTAAAATAAATATGGTTCAAAGTTTGTTGCAGAAGGAATACAAATAGCGCTGGACTTGTATCTTTTTAATTTGACATCACCTTTCCTTCATGATTCCTTGCAAATCTGTTTGTGTTTCACTAGTAGAAGTGTTTGTTAGATGGTCTTGCAGGGAATAATGCTGAGAACCAGATGAGAAAACAAGCTATTTCTTCTGCTTGTAAAAGCTTTCCTTTAAAGGAAAAATCCTGCCATTAATGCAGATATGATGTTTTGCTAAGTCTAGCAATGGAGCAAAGATTGGTGTGTGAAATGTTACGAAGGCTCAGGAGCACATCCGTGTCTGTCCGGCTTTAGTAGCTGATGTAGAGGTGCCACCACCTGTTTGTAGCGCTGGGCTGTACGGGGTAAGATACACCTAGGCAAAATACAACAAAACACTCAACCGCTGCAGACCCCAACTGTCTCCTGAGGTCTGTCCCTCTTCTGCTTTCTGCCAAGCAAGCGCTGGCGTGAGAAACTTGGCGGCTTTCCCCCGTTCCTCACGTCCCCGCTGCGTGCTCTGCGAGGGGCCGCAGCTGGAGCTCACGCGGGCTGGGGGACCCGGCGGGATGCGTGTGGGTCCCTCGCTGCAGCCAGGGTGTCTGCTGTGAGCGACCCGGCTGCAGGCTGCGGGTACTCTGCCCGGCTGGGGATGCTGGATGCCACGGGTACCTTGGGCGTCTCGAACCAGCTCTGGGCTCCCTCAACCGCAGCAGCGGCTGCTCCCTACGACGTGCCTGTGCTGGGGGGGCAAGGCTCGGGCTGGCAGCACCTGGGGGCTACACGGCAACGCCTTGGCCACCGGCAAGTGCCCCAGAGCTACGCTCCGCCGCGGGGCGGTCGGGCTGTGGGGGTCCGAGGTCCCGGCGCCCAGCGCCGGATGTGATGGCCCATAGACAGAGGAGACGTTACTGCTGTC
>NW_010539749.1:28852-60224 GCF_000687285.1 Phaethon lepturus
TGAGGGCAGTGTCTCGCCGAGAAGGAAATCTGGTCACTGCTCTTGTGTAACCTGTGTGCCAGGGTGTTACCGGAAGGGAAGCTGAACGGAAAACAGAAAGAAACTAATGTGTATTTGGGGCCAGTCCTGTTTTTTCTGTAACTCTGCAACGTAGAGGATTTTCCACTTGCCTGTTCACTTCTGAGGAGTCCAATTCATTTTCCTAAAGAAGTATTCTAGGGAATGACGTGATTAATTTATTGTTTACTTGGATAAACATTGCATTGTAAAGCCTCTCCTGAAGCATTTCTTAAACTTTAAGCGAGGTGAGATCTCATAGAAAGTAAAGGTTTTACTTTTCAGGTTGAAATTTTCCACTGCATCCTCAGGTGGAAATGAGTGGTATGGACCTGTTTTAACCCAGAGGAAGGTGGCATTGGTAGCAACAATCTTGGTTTTCGTCTCCAAGGTGTGTTGTTGCACTTCTACCAACAAAGCTTCTGAATACAGCCATTGCAGTGTGAAAGAAGAGCAGCCCAGCACACACTACTAGCAAGTATGTAATTTCTTTGTCACTTTTTAGAAATTAATTTAACATCTTGGTTAAAAGAAAACAAAGAAACCAAGAACCCCCAGAAGGACCTTTAGCTCTTTTTTTTCTTTTTTTTTTTTTTTTTTCCTATTTAACACCAGTGGGCTGTAAACCAAAAGTATTACCTCAAAGTAAATTGAGCAATTTTTGTGTTTAGGGGCTTCAGAATGCACAAACTAAATTGAATCTTAGGGCTACATTATTGAAAGATGTTTGTATAAATACACTGTTTCAGCATGAGAAACTATTACCTATTTCAGAAGAGCCGAGGGTTGGAAACTTTCCAGGAAAATGTATGCTTCTGCTGGATAAGGTTGTTGAGGAGCAGAATTTCCTTGCTGACGCTCAGGTCAAGGCAACTGTAGCCCCTGCATGGGCTCGGGGCGGAGATGCTAAAGCTGTTGCTGAAGTCGCACCATCACCAGGAACCAACCGGCAAGACCCCCCTGCCAGCAGCACCGGTGCTGCCTGTGCTGCTTCGCCTGCAGTTTGCACTGTTAATTGCAACTTTGCCCCAGGATTGAGGTGGCTAAAAGTACCAGTAGGTCCAGTAGGTAATTAGGCACATTAAATTGACACTTGAAGGAAACCCTGCATGGTCTGCATGCACCTGAGCCCCTAGACTGTTGATTTCCAGCTGGGCAAAGGACTGCTTCATGCTTGTGTTGTGCTTCATGCTCGTGCTTCATGCTCTTGCCTCAAGCATTTATTGCTGGTTGATGTCTGCCTGAAACACGGCGCTAGACTGGACTCACGCTAGCGAGCCGCTCCTCCGTCTTGCTTCATCTTGCCTTGCGCTGCCGAACGCCGGCTGTCACCTCCGCCGCTCTGCCTTCTGCATGGAGGACCCGCCACCCGCGGGTCCTTCGGCCAGGCGGCAGGGATCTGGCAGGCGTCTGGCAGCGGTCTGACCCACCTCACTCTGCACAGTGCTCGCCTGAGCGCCTAAGAATGGGCTTTTTCCCCGCTACGTTCCTTTTTGTAAAACCAGGCCCAGGAAAACCCCTCTGCCCATCCTCCCTGAGCCTGTGCAACTTCTTCCAGCTGAAACTCTGGGCAAACGGTTCGCAGCTGTCTGGGTTGAGGCCGAAAGGTGCCGTAACGTCTGCGGCTAATGAGCACTGACTGAGAAGAGCCGTTAATGAAGTTCTTGTTTCAGTGGTTGTGCTCCTCTCATCCCCAGAATAGCCAGAGACAGGGAGTGCATGAGCACGATGTTCCTTGCACGGTGCTATTTTCATCCCTTTCCCCCTTCTTACCAGCCTTCAAAAGCTTGCCCTGTGGATTCCCCCGCTGTGTTGGTCTGGTAGCTTACGGCAGTGGTCTCCGAAGTGGGGGGGCCTGCACCCCCGGGGTGTGCAAGACAACTCATTGGGGCACAGGAAGAAAATATCTTTGGTATCATTAATGAACAAGGCTAAATGGTATTTTAAAAATTATTTATTTCATCTTTACCTCGTCCTTTTTTAATTCCCATTTTAGTGTATGTTTTATAATGTACCGAATATATTAGTACTGTAGTATATGTGTATTATTTGTAAATAAATAAACATACATATATTGGGTGCGCATGCTCCAAAATTTTTTGCTGATAGGGCTGCACAATCAAAAAAATTTGGAGGCCACTGGCTTAAGAGACATCTTGGAAAGCTGACTTCGGCAAACTCTTCTGCTCCTCGAAACGCTGCTCTGCTTTTCCACCCCGAATCAGTCTGCCCCACTGGGGCTGCCACCTCCCTGACTGTCACCTGCACGGGTACTTCGAGACTGCCTGCTGCCTGATCTTCAGTCCCGCCTGGGGTCTATACAAATGGTGGTCTAATCACGGGTTAAGCTGGGGTGAATGGTTAGACAAATTAATGCCAGATTTCTGAGGGGCCCTACAAAAGCCTGCATATGAAGACACATAATCATTCAGCACAGAAAGAGCAAACAAGTTTCAAGTGCCAATCTGTTGGCTGACGGTTTGGCTGGGAAGTCAAAATCTGTGTTAGAAAATTATACTGACAGCTAAGGGGTAAAACTAATAGAGTGCCAGAGCGACCTGGTGTGCTGTCCATCCTCCGCCACAGGCTTGGGGTGGATGCATCCTCTCTTAGTGCCTCCTTTTCACCTTTGTGCGATGAAGATGACCTTTCTTTTACTTGCTGTTTCTGTTGACTCCAAGGCCCTTGTGACAGTGGCTGTAGCTTGCTGCGAGGTCAATGAGATTGACCTCACCCAACTGATCTCAGGTGGAAGGTTTAGGTCCTATAGAGGTCCTTTCTTGGCGAGTGCAGCTCAGTGTAGCTGCAGACACATAACGAGGTTGGGTTTATACAAAAGGAGGGCAGTAACTAAATTCAGAATGACCTACTTAGACTGTGTGTATTGAGTTAGTAGGTACTAATGAAATTCACTGTAAAGAGCTACGAGGCAGTAAGGAAAGGAAGCTGCAGTGACCAGTGGAGGGTCACCTTCAGCCGTCCCCTTCTAAAGCAAGCCTCTTAATGGGGAAAGGTTTGGAAATGGACATAATTGCAACAGGAAATAAACCTTCTATGTGAAATTTCAAATCAATACACGGGAGGATTATGCCTGCCTTTAAAAATCTGACAGTAGAAGTGCTGAATGAAGGGCAGGGGAAATCTGTCCTCACCTGGTTCGATAAAAGAGCTCCCTCCTGCCCCATTTCACGGTGTCCATCTCTGCCAACTGAAGTACCCCTGGGAATGTGAAGGAGTCGTCTGTGAGGAACTGGAGGGGTTTTTGATGTGTTCCCCTTAGTAAGACATACATGGATCTGTATGTCGATTTTTCTGAGTATTGTCTGGCCTTACTGAAGGGGCATGTGATTCACTTTGATGTGATGGCAGTCACATCAGGACACAAGCAGGCCTTCCTTGGAAGGAAATCCAAAGTTTGGGTTCTGTTCTTGCGAGACTTTCTTCTCCAGCCCTTTGAGAACAGAAATTTGGGTGTCTGTGGGTGTTTAGCACATAAACTGTGGCTGGAAAGGGCTGCTGTGAAGAGATGAGCTGGGTCTCAAGCAGTAAACTGTCTTAAGCCCCTGAGAGCTTTGCAGATGACGACCTTGATTCATTTTATGAAATGAATATGTAGGTGATGGAGGCCTGCAAATCAGTGGTGATTTATAGTGATGGGAGGGTCTGCCCAGGTGAAACCTGGCATATGCAGGGTCGTGGAGCTGCTAGAAGGTTGGCTGCTGTAAAAACGTCCTTAGTACAAAATGGAAGTACTTAGTACAAGATGGAAACTGGGCAGTAACACAGTGGTGTGGATGACCATGAAGGGTTTTTAAGCAGCAGGTCTGATCAAATCATTGTTGATCCAGGTTAATTAATTTAAAGAGGAAAAAACCACTACCAGTAATATCTTTGTTTCCAAACTTGAAATCACCAGCTTCTGGGGTGGACAGAGCCTGCCTCTCAGTAAAGGAGGCTCTTGGCCCTACATGCATCCTCACACTCTCAGACCAGCAGCTCACGCTGCACAGGGCACTGCAGAGTCTGTCTATTTAGGACTTCCCAAAGGAAGCCAAGAGCTTCATCAAAATAAATTAAACAATCATTAATAGGCAGGGATTGATTTATAATCAAAGGTTTGCATGATGCGTAACCTGTTTGCTGGCACTGGGGGTGCAACTTCCAAACCCGACCCCGTTTTGTTTATTTTTCAGCCGTGCAATGTACCATGGCGAACCTGGCAAATGTCAGATGAGTCGTTGTGCCTGTGGATTTACCATGAACCAAAAGCAGCTCCTTGCCAGCCCATCAGTGCCAGGCATGTACATTGTACATTACTGGATGTGGGGGCACAGCTTTGCCCTGCGCTGCGACCAGCGCGGCACCTTACCATGGTCTTCTGAGTTATAACTGTATAGCAACTCATACAGAACAACATGCAGGAGGATATATGCGACGCTGAGTGCCGAGCTATTCAGGATATTTATTTCCATGCTTCCAACTTGGATGAGAGAAATTCTCCCTCCTGTCCCTGTGACGCACATTCTTCTCCATGATTGGATTGCATTTTCACAGAATCGTTAAGGTTGGAAAAGACCTTTAAGGTCATTAAGTCCAACCATCAAGGACTTTTTTTTTTTAAAGGAGGGGGTGTAAATACTTCTTCCCGTGTGATTTGTACTGAATAACAAGTTAATGGTGATGTCTATGCCAGAGTAAGCATCAGTGGATTTTTTTTTCGTTTGTCTCAAAATCTATTGTATAAGGCCATGGGTCTGAAGAAAATGGTTCACACAGCTGGTCAGATAAGTACTGCTGGTCTGGATTTCTTTGCGACATGGGATGCAAGATGAGACTGAAAGCTGAGGAAAACTTCCCAGGAGCACAAAATCTTACTAACTTATTGACAGAAAAATTTCAAAAGGAGTGCAAAGAACATCTGGCAGCTTCTGGTTTACATTTCCAATCCCTAAATATTTGGAGTACTTTAATTAAATTGCAATCTTGGCTGTATTCATCACTGGACTTTTATGGAACCTTTTATCCTAGGGCCTTAAAGCAAATTATTTAAGGCACAAAACATCCCCGAGAGATGCACTGCCATTTTACTGGTAGGCAAAGAAACAGAGAACACAGAAATAGTCCACTGGCAAGACAACACAGGAAACTTTTAGCAGAGGGAGGAAGGAAGCCTGGGGTCTCTTGGGGTCTCAGGCAATGTGCTGTCAGCTGCAGCTTCTTTATGGAAACCAAGCTTGACTATAAGACATCATACCTTCTCTCCATTACTTCAAAGCACTTTTACAGGAAAAGATTATTTTTTAATGTTGGAAATAACAGCTAAAATATGCGTGCACCTTTCCAAGGGCAAAAATACTTTCCTTAGCTTCTGCAAATGCTGTGCTCGTGCAAGGCAAGGTCACTGCACAGTTCCTTCTGCTCTGTTTAAAAATACGTCACAGTTATAACCAAAATAATCATATTGCCAGCTCCCAGGATGGGCCTCTTGAGTGCCTAGCTTGACATTGCAGATAAAGTTGCCTCTAAACAAATAAATAAGTAAATAAAGCCATGCTGACCCTTCTGGCATTTTCCCTGTCCCTCTCATGGAAATTACCAATATTTTATTTCAGCAGTTTTCAGAGAGCTATGGTCTGCATAAGACCTCCTCTAACATGGCCCTTAATGAAGCTACCTGCATGAGAAACTGTAAAAATCATCCTAGTCTTCTTCTGAGCCTCCCCACAATGCGGTGTGTACTACCCTTCTCAGCTCCACTGAACTCCCTAATTGCTTTCTTTTATGACTAGCGTTTTCCTGCCTTGGAGTTACTTCAGGCAGATACACTGATGCCCTTCAAATGGTATGACTGTACTATTACTTTGCAAACAGTACATCTATGATTGATCAAGTTTGGGGTAGAATTTAATGGATATGGTGGTTAAAGCAGGCTAGTTCTTACCCAAAGGGAAACTTTCTCAAAATGGAAGGTTAACGTCTTCATCAGATCCACCTCCAAAACGTTTTTCTTAATGAAAGGGAAAGAAATATACCCCTTTCCTAACTAGAACTCTATTATAATTAAAAAAAAAAAAAGCAGCCATTCCTCACCTGCATGCACTATGAAGCATGCTAAGATTAATGATCCGTCTAACATGCCAAATACTCCTGGGCATAGATTTGCACCTGCTAGTGAGCCTCGTGTATCACTTCATGACTAGCATGAGTATACTTGCAGAAAGGTGGTCAAGCATAGCTGATGCACCCACAGGGAAGGGCTATTCCAACAGGTCCTGCAGGGACTTGCCATGCACTTGTGACTAACTCAGCTCCCCCCCATCCACTGCTCCCTCTCTCAAGAGCCTGTTGAAACTCATAAACAAAGGCTTTGAACTAAGCAGAGATTAAAAAAACAGCTGGAGAAACGTCATACCTTTCTACTTCAAAGTGCCACACTTTTGTGTATTTGTTGTGGTACCTCAGCTGCGAGCACGAGTCCTCTGAGGAGGGCCAGGGACCCCCGGGTTGCAGCCGGAGAGACGGTGTGGTCGCTGTGACAGTGCTGTCACCTATAGAGCACCGGTGATGGTGGCAGAGGGTAGTCTGGGCCCTCTGTGAGGATCAAAACTTTTCCAGACGCAGTCGATGATGTTGCCATGTCATCCTGTGCCCAAGAAGCCCTTTAAAAGTCCTCTTGTCCCTTATAAAGTCCAACTTTAAAATCAAGGGATGCAAGTCTGAAAGTATGTCCTCTCTCCTCCCCGCTCTCCCCACAGGGACTCGGATACGTTTCTGTATCTGTTGTTGCTTTATTGTTGAATTTTCCCTTTCATTTCTCATCACCTGAAGACAATTTAGGTTGTATATGTTTCAGTAGTTTTTCCTGGGGGGTGAATTAATGGCCAGAGGACAACAGAGCTCTTCAAGTAGTAAGGCAGCTTTTGTGTATGTGACTAACTGGATACAGAGTGATGGGTGTGTGCAGACTTTTTTCTGTTCATGGTCTCAACAAAGTGAATGCCTCAAACATATAGAATGGGAAATCTGAGCTGTAGTACACTTGTACTGAGTGTATATGGGCATAACACAGAACATATCTAGACAGATAGATACACATGCACATGTATAATACAATCATAGAATCATAGAATCATAGAACAGTTTGGGTTGGAAGGGGCCTTTAAAGGTCACCTAGTCCAACTCCCCTGCAATGAGCAGGGACATCTTCAACTAGATCAGGTTGCTCAGAGCCCCGTCCAACCTGACCTGGAATGTTTCCAGGGACAGGGCATACACCACCTCCCTGGGCAGCCTGTTCCAGTGCTTCAGCACCCTCACTGGGAAAAAGTTCTTCCTTCTATCTAGTCTAAATTTACCCTCCATCGGTGCAAAGCCATTACCCCTTGCCGTATTGCAGCAGGACCTGCCAGAAAGTCTGGCCCCATCTTTCTTCTAGGCCCCCTTTAAGGACTGTAAGGCTGCAGTAAGGTGTCCCTGGAGCCATCTCTTCCCCACGCTGAAGAGCGCCAAGTCTCTGAGCCTCTCTCCATAGGAGAGGTGTTCCATCCCTCGGATCGTTTTTGTGGCTCTCCTCTGGACTCGCCCCAAGTGGTCCATGTCTTTCCTGTGCTGAGGGCTCCAGAGCTGGATGCCGCACTGCAGGTGGGGTCTCAGCAGAGCAGGGCAGAGGGGCAGAATCAGCCCCCTCAACCTGCTGGCCACGCTGCTTTGGATGCAGCCCAGGATAAGGTTGGCCGCGTGTGCTGGGAGCGCACATTGGCAGCTCATGTCCAGCTTTTCATCCACCATATGTACACACAGCGCGTTATCTATATAAAAGAAAAAACCTTTTGCTTTAGGGAAGTCACTGAGTGTATAAAAGGTGAACTCACTGTTGTGAGTCACATCAGTTGTGCTAGGAGCTCCAGCTCAGAAAGGTTTACACTGCTGTGAAACTGTCACACAGAGCATTTACCTCAAGGAAGAGGCTTATTTCCCACAAAGGGGTTTGTAGGCAATGAGACAAAAAAAGAAAACGCACTAGAAAGGTGCATATTTTATTCTGTAGTTTCACATAGTAGCACAGCAAGAGATTTTTCATGGCAAGCAATAGTAAAGAACTTCAATTAAAAAAACTCACAGCATGACTGATGAAATGTAGCATTTCTGTTCACAAATTAATAAAATCTCTCCCAAAGAAGAGAGTTGTGCACGTGTTAGAGAGGAAAAAGTAATGGAATAATAGGAGGATGGAGAAAAGAGACTGGTATTGCTAAGCTAACATCAAAAGTGTTTCTTTTCTGTTCTTTTTAATTGGCTGAGCCAGTGTCAAAAACCTAAATAATCAAAACCAAGAACAATTTCAGCTGTAGGCTCCATATCTGAATCAGTATAACTTGTACTGCAGCTGTCCCAGGATTACTTAATGTATCTTGACAAATGGCTATTGAAGAGCAGCGGTGAGGAGCATGAACGTGAAATGGCTCTGTCACCGCTGGAGGATGCGGGAGCCGTGGCAGTGCCAGCCCATGACTTCCACCTCCATGTCACTGCCTGAGACCTGCTATGATTAAAGTTAATCAGGCTTTACCCCTTTCAAAGTACAGCCAGGGACTTTTGTGAAATCACTTAGTTGCTAATGAGGGATAATTTAATGATGGGTCAATTTAAGCCCAGTGGACCACTTGCGTTTTGCTGAGCAGAGGAGAGCTGACCCAGGCTCGAAGCCCACCTCCATCAGTGCTGCTCGGCACAGAGCTAGGAGGAGCGGGGGTTGACCCTCCTGCGTCATGGCTGCTGCCTGCCCCTCCTGTAACGGAGCAGTCCCCTCCGGCAAGCCCCCAGCATTGCTCCTTCAAGCCACCCCTGAGCAGTCACCTCTCCCGCACTGCCTGGCTGGGGAGCCCAGCTCCTCCAGGTGTGGATGTGGTGGGGCAGCAGTGGCTGGTCCCACGGGGCTGGCGTCCACCAGAGCCCATCGGTGATGGGCAAAGAGACAAAGCTGGCTCTGTTCCCCTCCTGGGAGCCTGCCACGCTCTGCGCGGAGCTGTCACCAGCAGCTGGGTGCCAGACGGTGTCTGTGAAGCTGGAGAGGGGACAATGTGTCCAGAGACAGCGTGGGGTGCTGGTCTTGCAGAGCTGGCTATGAGGACCAGCTCTTCTCTCACATAATATGCCGGGGTTTAAAATCTCACTGGTGCAGGAACAAATGCAGAACCAGCTCTTCATTCACACCCAGGAAAGTGTCATCCAGAAGGACCTGGACAGACTTGAGGAGTAGGCCCATGTGAAACTCACGAGGTTCACCAAGGCCAAGGGCAGCATCCTGCACCTGGGCTGGGGAAACCCCCGCTACCAATATAGGCTGGGGGAAGAAGGTGGCATTGAGAGGGGCGAACGGGTGAAAGAAAACGTGGACATGGCCTGCCAATGTGCGCTCCCAGCACACATGGCCAATCTTATCCTGGGCTGCATCCAAAGCAGCGTGGCCAGCAGGTCGAGGGAGCTGGTTCTGCCCCTCTGCCCTACTCTGCTGAGACCCCACCTGCAGTGCGGCATCCAGCTCTGGAGCCCTCAGCACGGGAAAGACATGGACCTCTTGGGGCAGGTCCAGAGGAGGGCCACAAAAATGATCCGAGGGATGGAACACCTCTCCTACAAGGACAGGCTCAGACATTTGGCGTTGTTCATCCTAGGGAAGAGGAGGCTCCAGGAACACCTTATTGTGGCCTTCCAGTCCTTAAAGGGGACTTAGAAGAAAGATGGGGACAGACTTTTTAGCAGGGCCTGTAGCAATAGGACCAGGGGGGTAACAGTTTCAAACTCAAAGAGAGTAGGTTTAGATTGGACAGAAGGAAGAAACTTTTTATGATGAGGGTACTGAAACTCTGGAACAGGTTGCTCAGAGAAGTTGCCCCATCCTGGAAACATTCAAGGTCAGGCTGGATGAGGCTCTGAGAAACTGGATCTAGTGAGAGATGTCCCTACCCACAGCAGGGACGTTGGACTAGATCGTCTTTAAAGGTCTCTTCCAACCCAAACCATTCTGTGATTCAGGATGGAGACTGCCCTAAGCGCTAGTGCCTCCTTGGCTGTATAGAATGCATGGTTTTGAGTTGCATAGGTTGGCTTGTTTGTTTCTCTCACTGGTGCCTAGCGCAGCAGCTTCCTTGTGCTGATGTATGTAGCACCGTGATGTGGACACTACTGAGGTCCCCTCTCCAGGTTGCACAAGTCACCCCAGCAGCTCGCACCGGCTTTGCTTCAGGTTAATGCTGACGTGTTCGCAGCCAGCAGCAGATCAGCGCCGACCTCTCATGAGCAAAGCGCCCTGACAGGACAGGCTGGGGAAGTCTGGTCTGGCACCGTGGCAAAGCCCAGCCAGCAGTGACCCTCTGCCTCAGCTGGTGATAATCCCATTCCTTTGGTGCTCCTTAGTGCAATTTAAAGCATTAAAACCAAATTTACCTTGCAAAAAAACAGCAAAAAAGACAGCTTTTCTTAAGGCAGTTGCTATACTGAGGCAGCAAGAACGGGCTGTAATGGTTATTTCAGTAAGCAACGAAAGCATCTGTGAGAGCTGCTGACCATTAAGGGCTCAGCTGGTCCGACTCAGGAGAGCGTGTTCTCCTCCCTGGGGCGGTGGCTGCTTGCCGCGGACGATTTCAGGTTTCCCAAGCTGCTAGCTGCCGGAGCAGAGCATACGCTGCTACGACGCTTTTCACTGAAGCAGAGGCCGCGGTCGGCATGGGCGTGCAGCAAGCGCGCAGCGAAGGCTTGACAGCAGTGCACAGCGCTCTCGTTCGCAGCAGGACCACAGCACTTGGTCACTCGTCTCCCCTCGGGTCAGTGTTTGTGAACCTGGGTATACTGAGGACAAACCAGTGGTCGGCAGGGAAGCCAAGTGCCTGGGACACATGGAGGTGGATGTCAGGGGCTGTTCTGGTGGATGTTCCAGGATGTTCTGCTGGGTAGGTACAGCTGGCAGAGGGAAGGCAGCTAATGCCGCGCTTGTTTACTGCATCCACGCTGCTATTTCCAACACAGACTCCGGCTGTGTTCCTTAGGGAGATTAAGGCTGCCCTTCTTTCTGCGAATCCTTAGCTGAGATCATCCGCAGCTTTAGTATCTGCACTTCAGCAGGGCCAAATCCCATCTGCAGATAGGTTTATAATCAAGGCTGCCCTGACGGCTGCCACCTACGGCAAGTGCACCCATGGATGTGCTGGGGACTCCCGCAGCCAAAAACATGGTTCTTCTTCAACTGCATTGCAGAGCAGAAGCACACACTGGGTGGTTGCTTCCTCTCTGGGTAGTCACCAAAGGGACCTCTGCCCATGGTCTCCAGAGGGTAATTCCCAGGGAGGACTCACACAGGTGTGGTAGGTGTCCTCTCTGCTAGCAGACCCAGCTAAATGAAGGATGGCTGGAGCTTCCAGGCACGGCTCCCTAGCATGGTGGAATCACACATGCAAAAGACTTGGTGGCCTACTCAGTGGTGCTGTCACTGGGGTGGAGTCTGCATCACTGAAGATGTTCAAAAAACATGTAGACGTGGCACTTCAGGACATGGTTTAGTGGGCATGGCGGTGTTGGGTTGATGGTTGGACTTGATGATCTTAAAGGTCTTTTCCAACCATTATGATTCTGTGATTCCATGATTCTATGATCCTGTGACACATGACATGGAAGTGGCTGGTGCTGATCCAGCTGGAAAGTTATAGATAGGTGTGTCAGCATTAGAGGATGACCTTCAGGATGCTTCAGTAAATGGGACTGCAATGCCCAAGGTTGTGTGGGAGTGACTGTTCAGCACGTGATGGCCATGTGAGCCCACGGAGCCACCCGAGTCTGACTGTCAGTGCCTCCCACGGCGCTCAGAGCAGAGTGTCTGCCCGGGGTGCCATGGTCCTCTCAGCTGGGCACGTGTGGAAAGGGACGCTGTGGACAGTGCTGCAGATCTTGTGTGGAGCAAAAACATAAAGGCAGCATGTGTCTATGCTGGACTTTAATAGGGCGTTTTGTTTGTACTTTCAAAACCATGCTATGCAGTAGTTAAGAAAAATACCATCCTCCCCTCCTGTCTAATACATGCATTTATAGAAGTTATAAAGAAGTGGTTACATTCTATGAATTTTTGTCTTATTGTATTGCACCTTTTTTTTTTCCCAGTGAATAACTCTTAAACCTTTTAGTCAGGTCTCTCTTTAGGAGCTGAGTGCTAAAGGTTAAAAGCAGGTTCTGTGTCAGTCTGATGCAGGACAATGGTTCTTGTGCCACTCAGTCGTGCATTATGGTGGGAGGAGAAGCTGAAACCGAACTGAAACACATGTCTGTGTTTTCTTGTTTTTCTCTAAATGAGACTTCCCTCCCCCCATAGAATAAAAAAATTTGGAGGTACACTTTTGACTTGAAATGCCATCCTTGGGAGACAGTTTTAGTACCACACTCTGGCAGATGTCTTGTGCCTGCTGCAAAGGAGAAAAATCATCATCATTTTGTGTGACTTGAGAAGTATGCTTGCTAATCCAGATTGGTTTTGACCTGGATGGTAAGCTCCTGCCTACCTGTCTGGCTTGGTTGCTACCAAGTCAGTCCATGTGGTTTGGGCAGCTGCCCTAACCTCCTTTCTCCAGGAGGACCTCGGGCACTTACGTAGAAGCTAGGTCAGCCGAATCTGGGGGAAAAAAAAATCAAAACTTCTGACTGAGTAAAAGTGTGGAAACACTGCATTTTAAAATGAAATTTCTCTGTTTAGGAAGTGTCTGTCCTGACACTTCTGTTAAAGCGGGGCTGAAATGACTTCCTAAATTTGCAGGTTGTTTGAATTTCCCAGTCTCTGATGAGAATTGACTAAGCAGTTTGCCAAACTCTAGTCACCAGATCCAAATGAGATGCCATCCAGAGTTGGTAAGTGTTGCCTGTGCCTATAAAACTTTTATTTTCCTGCTGCTTTGCTTTCACATTTCCAGTGGTTCACAGTTTGAGATTTCGAGAAGATAAGTAGTTTGAGGAGAGTCCTTCAAAGAGGAAATGCACAAATTGCTCTTTCACAGACATGACTTCTGGGATGTTTTTTTTAACTGCCTTAGATAGACAATGCAAAAATCAATTGCCTTAAATGTTTTATCTTTTTGCCTTAGGATAGAAAAATAGTACCATCAACTCTTCACATGGGCCATGTTTGCTTGTTGTTCTGAGTGTTGTTTTGTAAGTAATAATGATGCTACCTCTATAAAACTGGCAAGTCTTCTGTCCACTGGGTATGTTCCAGTGATGCTAAAACAGAAGACAATGAGGATTTCAGTGGACTCACTGCCCCAGCATCTTAACATAATTTAACCAACAGGATATGATAAGAAGATGCAGCTGGCTTCTTCCAGTGTGTAACGTCTTTAAGCTTGCAGCTGATTTGTGTAAACAGTTATTTTCTCAATAATCTCTTATACGAGGAGACTTCCTGTGGTTTGCATAATTTGAGGCAGAAAAAAACACAGTGAGCAGAAATACCACTGGGAGAGCCTGGAGCATGAAAGGAAAACGATAGGTGCTTTCCTCTCCTCTGATTGCCAGCAGCGACGTGCGTTGAGAACAGGCGTCGCGCAGGTCTGGTGTCTCCAGGCACTGGCTGTAAATTCAATTGCTTCCCCACTGCTGCCTCCGGGCTTAGTGTCTCCCCTCACCACTAGGTCCATGTGAGGTGTACTGGGTGTACTTGGTGAGGTGTCCTGCTTAAACAGGGGCAGGTGATTGGGAAAAGCAACAGTGACAAGGGGCAGGGATGGAGGTATTAACTTTGCACATTTCTGAGCAGTGGAGAAAGAGCTTGAAAGTGAAGGGGGGGAAAGGTGGAAGAGGAAACAAGAAACAGCAGAAGTGATGGAAAAAGAAAGCTGGTTGAGGATTCAATAGCAAAGATTGATGAGATAGGGAGTGTGGCACCCCAGTAAGGGGTTAGGTAGTTTGCTACGGGGAAATGAGGTGTGTTTTCTTCTTAATCTGGAAGACATCTTCTTTTTTTCTGCAAGTGCATACATTCAGTTGACATCAGGTATCAGGGGATAAAGGGGTTTCTCTGTCTTATCATGACCCAAATCCTACCATTTCTATAGAGGCAATGACTCAGAATATATATATTGATAATTTGTAGCACCATCACTACATTTCCCGCAATGTGAGCATTAGGTTTCACAGTACCCTAGTCATATAGATAAAAATTACCTCTAATCTAGAGTTTAGCTACCAGCTTGGAAACAAAAACCCCACAGATAAACCCACCAACTGAAAGGATGCAGAGGAGGCTCTCCACTTCTCTGCTGAGATGTCCCTGTCAGAAGGGCCGGGGCTGGGACCCCCAAACCTCCCACCCCACCTCAGCACCACGAGCAGGATTGTTCCCAGGCAATACAGCGAGTCTCGTGTCCCTCAGAAAGACTGGGCGATCGCTTTAACAGTACGTCAGTGCGGGATGGCTGCAGCTTTAATATCATCCTGTAATTCAGATTTACCAGCTGGGGAAGGGGACGCCGAGCACACCCGTACGCGGGACGTACTGCCAACAGCCCGGCGTAACAGCAGCCGGCGCGGCGTCCCCGGGAAAAAAAAACGACGCTGTCTCACACACAGCTGAGGCAGTGATTTTTCTCTTAGGAGTTGTACGCCGGTTTCCAGCGAGCAGGTGACTCCTCTCTGCCTGCAGTCTCCCTCCTACAAGCGTGTGCTCTGCAGAATGCAGTGGTTTTGGCCCAGATACAACACAGTGGGAGAGATGACCTGACTGACTTCATCCTATTTCTACTCTTTTTTTTTTTTTTTGGTTCCGTTTTCTACTCCTACCCACTTCCTGTACGCTTGCTCCCAGCTTGCCAAACCTTCGTACTGGGTGCACAGTGGCAAAGAGCTTCATATGCTGCGAGGATCCATGTTTCTTCACACTCCTCCTACACAACTTCAAAGATGAACTTGTTATGGGGCATTCCAAATAAGAAATCCCCACGTTGACTGTATGGACTGGCTTCTATTTTTGAGCTGTGCTATCAAAATCATCCTAGCCGCAGGTCTGCACAAGCAGAGTCGTGCATTTTATTGGACTTAACGTAAGTTAAGCTGTGGTTAAGAGGAAGGCATGCTGTGTTTTGCCCATGGCATCTTCTGGCTTCCTCCTGAGAGGAAAGCAGGCCGATGACTGTTCTCTCCAGTAAGACCAGCACTAAGACACAGACACTTAAGGATGTGTCCATATCCCATTTTGGCTTCTCTTACGCGCCCTTATGGGAAATTCTTTATGTACATAAAATACATAATTATTTATGTACATAAAGCTGCGGTCCAGCTTATATCCATCTCTAAAATGATGAGATTTAACTGAATCAAAGATGGGCTGGTATAGAAAGGTGTGGGTGAAACGGAAAGAGAAGGCACCATACAGATGTTCAAGGAACAAATACATACACTCAGCACATGTCCTCTTGTGAACGTCACAGTGGGGAAGTAAAAAAGGTCTCATCACGCTAATGCTGTGGGAAGCTCTGTGTGTAGCTCAAGCACATCAGAAAAGAGTAAGAGGAAGGTATTAGTGCATTGGTGACTTTTAAGAACTGCCTGGGTTTTTTGTCAGTATTAAGCCCCTGTCCATCTCATTTATTTTATACACCCAAGTTTCCAAATTAGAATCTTCTGATGAGAGTGGTAGATAGGTAAGCAATTAGCAGATACCCTGTGCAGAACAAGCTACTTGTTCTGCAGTAGTGCTCAGAGGCAGAGTGTATCATCATTTTTCCAGAGAGTCAGTGTGCTTAACTGATATCCTCTAAAGATGACAGACTCTTGTGGTTGCCTTTTCCTTCTTGCTCACCCTATTCTCCCATTCTTTGATATTTCCATAAAGCACAATAATCCCCCAGAACTGCTAAAAAGGTGTCAGCATCCTCTACCCAGGACTTGCTTCACTCTCAGTAAGTCTTTTGGATTTAATTAAATGTGTGATGAGGGGTGACACTGCAATTCTCATCAGTGAATACTGTCTTATGTCAGAAGTGTCCGAAGTGACAAAAAGAAGTAATTTTTATGGAGATTCTCATCACCTTTTATTTTGCTTCCTGAAGCATCATCTGAATTCCACCTTTCAACCCCGCTCTAAGGTCAGCAGAGATGCTCGTGCAGCGTTTACCCTGACGGTCTGGTCCAGCTGTGCAGCCACACATAAGAAAGGCAGGGAAGGTGGATCCATGGCATTGCAGGGGGTCAAATATTAGCAGCACGTTTCCCCGATCAGGATCTGGTTCACCACAGTGCTGGGAACCGTTTTGTGCTGCTCAACATCTCTCCAACTCTACCTGATAATTGCTGGGGGAGCAAAGAACAGTGCCCGTGCTGCACCAATGCACAACGCCAGCTCAGTTAGGCAACCTACGTACAGCCACTGCCTCCAAACCTCTGCGCTGGGGCAAGTTATTTCTGCGCCTGAAAGGGGCAGCTGTGTCATGGTGCCTTTGACCAGGGCAGCTGGGTTGCCAGCCACGTTTTGGAGACAACTGCAGGGAGGACAGACGCCTGCTTCGGACTCGGAAATCTCTTCTCTGCACCGTAAGGAGTGCGGAGAGCTGCCAGGTTCCTTATGAAGGAAAAATCGGTGGGTGAGAGGAAAAAAAATTTCAGATCGTTGCTCTGTCTCAGCCGTCCCCGTTTTACAAAATCTGCTTATAAATGGGATGCCTCACAATCCAAGCTCTGTTTCCTTGTCTCCTGATACAAGGTCCAGGCGAGACGGACCAAGTGTCAAAGACTCCTTTGATTTTCGTGGAAGCTCATGTCACACACCACACGCCTGTGTCCAGATTACCCCACCTCATTCTAGTCTGGCGCTGGGACATGCGAGTTACACCTTGTGCTTTTCAGCAGTTGTGTACAGGGTCCTGCATTTTCTTTGAATTGCCCCTGAAAAAAATCGTAACTCTTATAAATATTTTGACCTGCTGCTCGGCTATAGAAATCTATTCTTAGCAGCAAAAATGGTGCTATGGCAACTGTCCCTGCAATATGACACAGTAGCAAGAATTCTGTCTTCTTTTAATCCGTAGCTCCCCAAACACCTTCGGCACATCCCAAGCCACCTGGCTTTCCCCACCTTCTTCAAAGCTGGGGAAGCAGCTCCTTCCCAATTTATTTTTCTAGTTCAGTCTGAGGCAAAGCTATCTTGAGCCAATTTAAGTAGATCTGAAATAACATACCCAGTCCCAGCTGTCATAACCTATATTGCAGGATATTCCCCTTGCTTTCGTATGACACTTTTCCAGTTGCTCATATGATCTCTTTTCCCCTCAGGACTTGCTAAATAATTCTTTGAACATGGGCTCTGTCATACACTATATTCCTCTTTGTAGGTGAGTTGTCAACTTGAAATCTTCTGTTTGCACATTTTTAATCAATATAACAGACTATTTATTCAGAGGTTAATATTTCACAGAAAGCCTCCTCTGACAAGACAACCTTGTGTTTTATGAATTAATTTATGTCCGTTACAATAGCTAGAGTTTTGGGAGCCTACACGTCAGGAGCTTGCTTTGGTTGGGACCCACCTACGCCCATGTTAAGAGATGGGCTCTGCCTTAAAGCGCTGAAGATCTGGTGCTATAAACATGCTCAGAACTAGCCATTACACATTCAGATCTGTTAGTGACAGACCTATAGAAAAATCTGAAATGTTTCAACTCTCCCGATCCAAGCTAATTATCTACTAATTTCTCAAGTACACTGTGGGCTCATACATGGCATCCTGCTAGTAATTGCGAGCTGCAAGTGCTGTTTGCTTGAGTGCCGAGCCACCTACAAGTTTCACAGCATTTGGTGAGTAATTGAAGGATTTGTGCGTTCAGTACATCCCATATGCCATGAACGTCTTCAAGTGGCAATACAGTGACAGCAACAACACGGCTATTGAAAAGTTCTGCGGAAAACAGCCGTATTCATCGCTGAGGTAACCCTGCCGGCGTTGGCACACTGACAGCCACCCTGCGGGTGGAGAGGCAATGACAAGGCTGTAGGATGTAAAAGTGGCTTCTTCCTGCTATCCTGCTCGGGCTCTGCGTGCTGCTGCCCTGCCAGCACACCGCTCGTGTGTGCGCGGTACCGATTTGCTGAGGCACGGCTGATAGTACTATTTACAGCTCTTCAGCAAGGCCCCACGGGCATTAGAAAAGTAAATCGTCATTGCCAGAACGTGGGCATGAATAAAAATACTTGCCCTGATTTCTCTGCCATAATAATCATAATTTCTAATATAAATGATGTTAACCTTTTCCTCTCATTAAAGGTGTGTTAACCCTTCAGTGAGAAAGGCCAGTGACAGACTAAGTATAATGTACCGTGCTTTAAAATTAAGCGCTGCTCCTCTAATTCTTTCTTCTTACTTAATTTTACTGATCCTGAAAAGCATTTTAAGACAACTATCTTCCTTTTATGAAGTGCAATTTACTGAGACATTTGTAGCTCATCCAAGTTTTCCCTGCTGGAACGTAACTCCTCTAAAATACATGCTGATCACATTTGGTGTATTTCTTCCAGCTTCCCAGTCATCTTCCTGCTCCACAAGAGGACGAACCATCAAAATGTTGAAGCTTCGCAGGGAAAAGAGAAGGAAGGGTGAACGGATCTCGGTGCAGAGACCTCCTCTGCCCCAGCTGCAGGGTGAGGGACCTGATCTTCACCCTCAGCCTCTGGAGCAGAGCAGTTTTACTCCGTGTCAGTCCCTGTTAATTGGGATGCAGGTTTGAATGCGATGCTCGCGCCTCAGGTGAACGCCCTGAGCCATCCGTCTACCCAGCCTGCCACGCTGCCGTCCAGCGGGTACGGTATCATCCGTGCAGTGAGGAGCATCTCCAGGCACAAAGAAAGTAATACCCTAACATTCTCAGAGCAAGAATTTGGACCCCCAAGCCCCCAAGCCCAATCTGTCTGCTAGGGTCCAGGGCAAGCCTCTTCACCGGGACAGCTTTGGGGTTAATCAAGCTATACCTTCTTTTTTTTTTTTAACTTTCTCTTTTTTTTTTTTTTTTTTTTTTTTTTTTTAGGCAAAAGCTAATTCCCTGGCAGAAAATAACCTACTTCTTTAGTGCGCCCCAGGACCATGTTTTTGGCAAAAACCCCGTGGGCAGGCTGCAGCCCCCACGGACGTGACATTGCTGTGCCCCGGCAGCTCTCACTCTGACAGAAGCACTTCTGTCATTGCAAAAACTCTCTCCTGCTGCGCCTGTATAAATAACTCTTCATTGTGCATGTGCATTTACGTAGTCAATCTGAGTTTTCTGAAGTTTCTGGGGATGCAGGAGGGGGAAGAAGCATAAACCCCGCTGGGATTAACCCTGTCTGGCTGTGTACAGGTCTGCCTTCGTGTGTTTTCCCCATCCGCTCCTTCTCTGCCTCCTCTCAAGCACTCGTCTTTTCTCCCTCTCGCACCCACTGGCAGAGATGAGCTGTTGCGGCGGTGACTAATGGTGTCAGCTCCGTGGCAGGACGGTGGCTTCCTACCTCTCCAAGTGCTTTCTGGGGGAGGCACTCAAAGCTGCAGTTTCTCTGGGGTTTTTTTGTTGAGCTCATGCACGCCTACCAGCGACGCCGGGAGCCGGCTACCCCGTGCATCGGGCACCGACGGCTGGCGGCATCCGAGCAACCTGTGGTAGCCGGGTGTTGATACATGAGGTGAAAGCCAGGGAGACAGTCCACATCACCACCTCCCTGGGACTTGTGTTTAGTCAATCCCTTACGCTTTGCATCATGCCTTTTTGTTGTTACCATCTATCATGCATTTAGCACGCGTTTTTAGCTGGGTAATTATTTTATGCTTAAGCATGTGCTCCAGCACCCATCATTAGCAGCACCATGTGTTCAGTTCATGCTGTACATCTTCGAGTACTGTATTTGGATGTCTTTGTCATAGAATACCACAGGTGTCTTGTGGCAGCCTCAGATAGTCCTTTGATGGACTCCAGACGTCCTCCTCATGGGTCCATTATCTAGTTGTTTACCAGTTGCACTCTCAATCACCCTATTATATTAATTGCAATGTCCCAATAATTAGGTTTCCTGTTTTTCAGGCCTGTGTGCTATTCTTTCAGCCTGCAACTACACGCAGACCAGGAACAAGCGCTGACAATTTGCATCACATGCCGACCAAAGGCAAAGAGAACAAACTTCCTGAGAGACCGGCGGGGGGACATCGGTGCCTGTGAGGACATCAGGTGCTGTGGGGCAACACAGTCTCCCAACTTCACCTTTCCCTGCAGAAACTTAGCCACTGAAGAGAAAACTGGACAGCCGGTTCTACTTTAGCCTGCAAGAATTGAGATTTCCCAAGCCTTTAGCCAACTGCGTCGTGAACACAAGCAGTGGTGGTTTCATCTCATCTTTAGCATCTTTAGTGTTTATTTTCCAAATGCAAGGAGATACTGAGCCTCATGGAAGATCTCCTGAAAACTTCTTCACCTTTTTTCTTCTTTTTTCTTTCAGTAAATCATGCCATTCATAATCAGCTGCTCTGTATGTGTCTTCCCATAGGAATTACTTGCAATAGCATTTTATTCCTGCAGAAATGCATTTATTTCCTATAGGAATAATTTGCAACAAACGTATTTTATTCCACTGCATTTGCCACATTGGAAAAATTGTCTCAGGCTTAGGCATTTTCATATCTTTGTTTGAAAATACATGATCTTATTCAGGTTCTGAAAGTGTTGAAGGATCTGCTTCACACTAAATTAAGACTATTTACTTCCAGACCACTCCCTTAACCCCAGTCTGCCGTGCTGCCATCCTCACCCTCAACATTACAAGGCTTCCTACACTTTGAGTGTTTATGTCAACGAAGCTGGTGGAGGAATCCTTTCTGCTGAATGAAGTCTTACTCATTAAACAGCAATTTGTTCTTATATTTAGCATGGGTTTCCTCACTGAGCAGGCTCTAAAATGTATCATCACAGAAAGTACCTGTGGTTTCTGTGGGAGCTTCATGTTGGTTGCTTAAGAAATTCTACCTCTTGCACATGTTCTCCACTGAGGACCAAGCTGGAGTGGAGATGTTTCCAGTGAAGCTTTTGGGTCAGCTGGGACTGAAATTATTCCAGCTCTGGTAAATAAATAGCAGCATAGTAAGGAGTCTGGGAACTCCTACACAGTTGACACAAGAAAACACCAGCCCTTAAAACTGGCAATGACACTGCAATGGGGGAAGGAGCCAGGGGACACAGGGCACTCACTGGGCACACTGGGAGTAACGGGCATGCAACGGTCTGCACAGGACTGTGAGAACCAAAGACATGGCCAGGATCCTCCAAACCTAGGCAGTTTAGCTGGGGCTAATCATCAACCTGTCCAGATGTTGTGGTTTAGCCCCAGCCAGCAACTAAGCCCCACGCAGCCGCTCGCTCACTCCCCCGGGGAGCACAGGGGAGAGAATCAGAAAGGTACAAGTGAGGAAACTCATGGGCTGAGATAAAGACAGTTTAACAGCTAAAGCAAAAGCCGTGCACACGAGCAAAGCCAAGCAAGGAATTAATTCACCACTCCCCATGGGCAGGCTCCAGGGAAGCCGGGCTCCACCATGCCTAATGGTTTCTTGGGAAGACAAATGCCGTAACTCTGAACGTCCCTCCACCCCTTCCTTCTTCTTCCCCTAGCTTTTATCACTGGGCATGACGTCGTATGGTATGGAATACCCCTCTGGCCAGCCTGAGTCAGCTGTCCCGGCTGTGCCCCCTCCCAGTTCTCTGTGTACCCCCAGCCTGCTCGCTGGCCGGCCAGCACGAGAAGCTGGGCAGTCCTTTAACTGCTTAGCAATAACTAATAACATCAGTGTGTTATCAACGTTATTTTTATCCCATACCCAAAACACAGCACTATACCAGCTACCAGGAAGAAAATTAACTCTACCCCAGCTGAAACCAGGACAAAGAAAAATCCTTGTTCTGGCCTGGTCTGTGCTAATGTCTCAGTGGGATGCTGTGTTCTGGCGTAAGAAGGAAGGTGTGCGCAACACATGCTGGAGGGTTATAGGGCTGGGGTTAGCACGGAGGAGCGGTGAGTGAAGGAGAGTTAGAAGAGGCTGTGCTTGCACATTCAAGTCATTCCTCATAGGAGATGCCAATTTTATAGTTACTTCACAGCCTTTAGAAATACATATTTATTCAGCGCTAACAAGAGTTCAAAAAAACGATTAAAATAATAGTGCCTTCTTTAGTTCTTTTTCAGAGAAAATGAAAGATTGGATGGGTGTTTAGGCTGAGCACACTCCCTGTTCTTATCAAATATGCAGCACGTTTCCTACTCCCCGTATCTTCTACAGCATTTTTTAGTTCCTTTTAAAATACTCCTCCAGCTGTAATGCAGAGAGGTGCATCTGCTTAACTGTATCATGGTAACATTCCTCAGTGGCTACACAAATACTTCCTCCTTCTCCTTCTCCTTCTCCTTCTCCTTCTCCTTCTCCTTCTCCTTCTCCTTCTCCTTCTCCTTCTCCTTCTCCTTCTCCTTCTCCTTCTCTTTCTCCTTCTCCTTCTCCTTCTCCGTCTCCGTCTCCGTCTCCGCCTCCGTCTCCATCTCCTTCTCCTACTTTCCCAGCTTAGGTGATATTTATTTTTATGCATTGCTGGATTTGAGGCCCAAGTATCACTGAGGGCTCAGCTGAGACTTAATGCCACAGTTGCAATGTTTTGTGAAACTGGGAGCCACAATTTCATGTTTCTCCTTTGTCCCACTATTGACAACACTCTAAGTGTTGAGGTCATCACTTTCCTGGGCACTACTGACCATAAAGCACTCCTTCTTGCCTGTAATATAAGTCATGTTCCTAAGAAGTTTTTTTTGCCTGGAAAAAGATGATAAAGAAAATCTTCTATGTCAGTAGAAAACCCCATGCATTTCCATTCTTATTAACCAGGGCAACTACTTCTCTTTTCCCTGCAGTGCCACCTGCACGCAATATAGTCACACTGTTGAGAGAAGACTCAACTGGTGGAACGATAGAAAGGTCACAGCAGAAAATGGAAGGCGATCAGAGACCCTTGGGAACTAGCTACTAAATCCTTTTCTTAAAAAAAATACACATCAGTACTGAGCACAGAGCAATTCCTTATTTCAAAAAGGCATTAATGTACAGACTACCAGAATAAGCATTTTATTAGCACATTGCTTTTTAGTATAACAATTTTACAGCCTAAATGCACTTCAGAAGCAATTATCTCTTGTAATATGCACTCCAGATATAATGGAGACAGAAAAAATATCTCTGTAATTAATGACAACTTAAAATCTTCTGCATCAAAAGCCCTTTGCCTGCAAGTCTTTTCACACGCAGCTATGTCTGTGAGGCTAATGCGTTTTTCATGTTTTCACATGCTGCAGTGCTGGTTTGACAAACCGGGTGCATGGCTGCTGGCTTCCAGGGTGGAATTCCGGGTCCGCTGCAGCAGGGTCCAGGGGCTGGGGCATCTCCCCTTCCTATAGCCCAGGTGCTTTGCAAATCCCAGCGATATCACATACTTTTTCATCAGGATCTGGATGCTGGCACAAAGCCACTGATGCCTTTATTCCCAGCAATGCTCTTGACCACGAAAGCTCTGATTTCAAGGCCCACTCCTGCCCTTCCAGGAAAGGCAGGAAAATTATGTTTTCGTCAACAAGATCTTGTTATTGAGTCCTTGTCGAACAGAGCTTTAAAACTGCCCTATAATTGCATGTTATATTTTGATCAGCACATAACCACATCCTTTGTGTACTTTTTCCTTTAGGGAAGAGGCCCTGTCCGTGCTGGGATAAAGGGCTGGTGAGTATAAGTTTCTGTGCGTGTCTGAAGACTGTGATGTGTATAGGTGCCCTGATTTAAGATATGCTTACCTAGCCCAGACAAAGCATACAGGGAAACACAGGCACTTTATGGTCAGCTAACCTGGTGTCAAGCATCCTAGCTTCATAACAAGCTTGTTAATAAGGATAAGGACTGCTTTTGCCGTAACTTCACAGAGCTGATGTGGCTGGAAAAATGTGCCCTTTTTGGCCATCATGGAAAGATGTCTAGGGAAGCTGAGATCGTCTTGGGTCAACTAAAATTTTGTTTTGAAAAGATTGTGCCTTTACCCATGCTAAAAGGGATAACTCACTATCCCTACACACCCACTTAGAAACACTGGAATTTTTTTCTCTGTGGACCAAATGAAAGGTATGAACTTTCCTTAGGCGATGTAGGTAGGGCTCCTAAATTTGCTGATCACCACTGAAACTCTGCTAGCTAACACATTTGTACGTTCCAGTTTGGAAACACCATCCATGTCTGCTGCCCAGTACACAGGTCCACCAGAGCTCAAAGCCAGAGTGCCTGTTTGGTCACCCCACGCAGCCTCTGGGTAACTCAGGTTCAAGCATTACACCCAGCCACCCTTGCACCAAGTTCAGCATTTCTTGTTTGCATAGAGCATACCTAACGCAAACTGGTGTGGTGAACGGGGTGGCTGAGCAGAGGCTAAGGCTCCCACACACTGCTTAGCTGACAGCCACCTGGACATATACACACCTGACACACAAGGTGTGCAAAGAGTCATCAGTGAATTTTGAAACATTCTTTTAGAAGGAAAAATTGTTGGAACAATCTGTTCTGATCTATAAAATTCTTACAGGGAAGTTGCAAAAGTCACAAAGGTCTCAGAGCTACTTACTGAGGTAAATACTGTGTCACCATATATTTAGCAACAATAACAGAAACCACAGAAAAATACAGAGTAGGAAAAAAAACTTTCTCCAAGTTACTATAGAGAGGGAAATGGAATGGGTTTGCCTGAATGTGTTTTCGGTTGCTTCTCTTCCTACAGATAAGTCAGTCAATGCTCCATTGTGTTTTCTGTGCTGTTGGAGATCAGAGTGCTCAGAGATCACCTGTAATTATCTCGTTCAGAGTCTTCCATCTACGGAGGGAGTTCAAAAACAACTGGAGCAATCACATTGAAAAATTGGACTTTGGGAAGAGAAGAAAAATCTGTCGTCTTCTGTCTTCTTCTGCCACCTGGTTGGTGGAATAATATTGTGTGGCTTACAGGCATCTGCAAGTTAACAAGGTGGTACCCTAAAATTAGATCAAGTGGGCATTTACCTCATATAGCAGTGGATCACACCATAATGATGAGGTAAAATCAGAACAGATGCCTCATGGAGATTTTCTTAGGGCTTCTTTGATCCACTGTACAGTCTCACTCTTGCCACAAAGCAAAGAAAGTCAAGGCCAGGCACTTCCTGAAGGCAGATGAACAGCTCTGACTGCCAGAGGATGCTTTGCTGCCTGCTTCGTACCAAACAGATGCCAACCCTAGTTACATGCACAGAGCAGTTCACGGCTGATGTAGGTATTTTCTCATGGTGAACAGGGCTCCAAGTCCTTGGGTAGCCCAAGGGTCAGAAACTTCAGGCACTTCCACTACATGCCCTTCTAGCTGGGGATGGTTTCCAGCTGCTTGCCATGTTGCCTCCTGGGTGCTTTAGAAAGGGTTTTATTTATAAAATGGTGCCTGCCACACACAGTGTCTAGGCTATGCAGTTTTCCAATATGATTACCATAGTGCAGCACCATAGCAGAGTTCATCTGACAGCTGGGGGGTTGTTTCTTCAGTGCAGCCTTTTCCTGCTGGCATGCAAGACCTCGAGAAACCCAGCTGGTACTAGTATGGCAGTCAGTAATGATGAGAACATCAGAAGTAAATAATAAAAGAGCAGAAACCTACAGATTTTGCTGAGCATCATGGTATGAGTAGGAACACCAGGTAGGGCACACCTAAAATCTCCAGTCAGAAGGTGGCTCAGCAAAACTGAGGGACAACCAGTGAGTTCACATGAAACACACAGATCTGGTGCACCATGATGCGCCTCTTGACACCCAAAGCACTGGTATCTCTCTGTGTCCTGAACAGATCCCTGCTTGGACAGAGAGAAGGAGGACTGAGCAGAGGTAGGTGTTTCCATACTGTGCTAGTTTTAGCTGGGATAGAGTTAATTTTCTTCATAGTAGCTAGTATGGGGCTATGTTTTGGATTTGTGCTGGGAACAATGTTGATAAGACAGGGATGTTTTAGCTACTGCTGAGCAGTGCTTACACAGAGTCAGGCCTTTTCTGCTCCTCACACCACCCCCACTAGCGAGTAGGCTGGGGGTGCACGGGGAGCTGGGAGGGGACACAACTGAGACAGCTGGCCCAAACTGGCTGAAAGGATATTCCATACCATATGACATCACGCTCAGTATATAAAGTTGGGGTGAAGAAGAAAAGGGGTGGGGGCACATTCGGGGCTATTGCGTCTTCTTGGGAAGAAACCCTTTTGCGTGATGCAGCCCTGCTTCCCCGGAGATGGCTGAACACCCGCCTGCCCATGGGGAGTGGTGAATGGATTCCTGGTTTTGCTTTGCTTGTGTGCGCGGCTTTTGCTTTACTCATTAAACTGTCTTTATCTCAAACCATGAGTTTTCTCACTTTTACCCTTCTGATTCTCTCCCCCGTCCCACCCGGGGAAAGTGAGCGAGTGTCTGCGTGGTGCTTGGTTGCCAGCTGGGCTTAAACCACGACACATACTTCTGGATGCTGTATTTCCATTTATCTTTTAAATATTTGGCCTTTCTTAATTATATCACACTGTTAGAATTGCAATGCTCAAACTTTTATTAATTTATCTCAGCTACTTATGAGCTTCTCTGACCTGTACATAGCATAGACTTACTCTTCTCTGACTCTCCTTAGTTCCTCTAATTATTGTATAATTATTTCTTTTGTGACGTGGCACTCCTCTCTGCTACAGAGTCCTCCTCACAACAACCCCATGGGGCTTCCCTCAGAAGTTCTAGCACCTTTCTTTCACTCTTTTGGTACTTCAGCTCTATTCTTGTTCAGTCTCTTTGGTTGGTTGGTAATGTTTCCAAGCATGGCAGTGCAGTAATGAAAGCTCTTCCAGCTCTCACATTCTTCTGTTGTGACACTTAGAGTTTGAGTTGTTGTCTTTATCCCATTGCACTGAGCTTGTTAAATTGATCCTCTGTCACTGTTCTGTTAAAACATGTCCCAAAGCTCATACAATGTAAATCTCTTATTTTTTCCTTGTGAAACAGTTGTTTCTTTTTTTAAAATTAATTCATTAAAGTAATACTTCTGCTTACTGTACCAGTGTTACTTCAACATTCCTCCTTCTTTTTCTGATCTGTGATTTCAGTACCTTCTGCACCACCAGAGGCATACTCAGCAGAAAGCAGGAGGTAATGCTTCCTGTCCCACCATCCACTCTCACACTCAAAACTGCATCTGATGACTAACTGTGCCAGCACCCTCTAACTTTCCATGCTATTCCCTTAATCTAGTTTTGTAATGAAACTCCAGTGAGTAAACATCTCCTATAAATGTCCCTTTGTAACTTGGGCAAAATATTGCAGTCCTTTACTGATTTTGCACAGTTTGCACCAGTGTGCAGGGTTTCATCCAAACAGCATTAATATAAAAGCATCCATTAAGATCTGGAAGTTGCCTGTTACACAGATCCTCCCCCGAGCATAATGATGACTTGCAAGAAATGGGATGAAATGAGGGTGAAGAGCCCATCCACCTGGAAAGGCTCCCTCTCCAGCTGTTGGGTTCTGGTCCAGCCCTGCTGTGATGCTCATGCTGGGCATTTCTCAAGTGGTCTCTTAATGCAGATGTTCTGCTTTGTGCAGTTTTGTTTCCTCTGTCTGCTGACACATTTCTTTCACAAGGTGGGCTGATTTCTAGATGCACCATAGATTAGGGAGCTGCTGAATTTAAACACTGACCTTTAGCTTTCCTACCGCCTCCACTGATGCACAATTTAGCTTCACTCATAGTGAAATTTGCAGAATTACTCTGGGTAAGAACAGCAGACATTTCCATCAGTCACGAATCTAGCAAACAGCCTGATTTGATCAGTTTTGCTTGATGTTTTTTAATAGAAACAAAACTCATTGCAGCCAGTTTGGGCAAAATTTGTCAGTTACTCTTTTTTGTCAAAAGTTACTCCCCAGGAAGCTCTATGAGTTTGAGTTATTAGATATGTTTGCTGAGGTTCACAATGTTTCTCCTCATGTTATGGAAAATATAAATTTTAAGAATGTTACAACTGAAGATTTTGATCTAACTTTCTGTGGTTCGCAGGAAAAGACATATCTAGGCTTTAACTAAGTAAGTTTAATCTGTGTTACATGGTACAGCCAAAAGAGAGTAAGTTAGAGGTGAGGTTAACATTTGATTTATTAGAATAAAGCTCCAGAGATTAGGCAGTACTTTACTGCTGTGATATTTCTAGTCTCAGAATCTGGGTATGAATGGTAACTAGAGATTCAGACCTGACTCTAATAATCCTTATTAATAAATAGCTGCACAGATCTCTAGGATGTGACAGCACAGTAAGTCACTAATGCTTTGTGAATGTGTGATGAGTTTATTGGCTTCAGTAACTTGAACCCCTATTATTTCCTTTTTGACAATCCACTCTTCCAAACACCAATATTAGTGCATCAGTGGAAGTCTGGGAACTCTGTGCGGTTTTTCACCTGCAGAGCAACGCTCGACCAGTGCTGTCAGCTCGCTGCCATTCATTCTTCCCCTGCTGGGTTTCAAGCCAGCAGTCCCTGAGCACAAGCCACAGCGAGCCTTGGGGAAGCAATGACACGGGAAAAGGGAGAGCAACAAACCAAAGACACTACGCAAAAGCAAGCCACGGGTGAAATCAGCTTTAATCACAGAATCACAGAATCATTAAGATTGGAAAAGACCTTTAAGATCATCAAGTCCAACCATCAACCCAATACCACCATGCCCACTAAACCATATCCTGAAGTGCCATGTCCACATGTTTTTTGGACACTTCCAGAGATAGTGACTCCACCACCGCCCTGGGCAGCCTGTTCCAATGCCTGACCACTGTCTCAGGAAAGAAATTTTTCCTAATATCTAATCTAAATCTCCCCTGGTGCAACTTGAGGCCATTTCCTCTCATCCTATCGCTAGTTACTTGGGAGAAGAGACCAACACCCTCGTCGCCACAACCCCCTTTCAGGTAGTTGTAGAGAGCGATAAGGTCTCCCCTCAGCCTCCTCTTCTCCAGACTGAACAACCCCAGTTCCCTCAGCCGCTCCTCATAAGCCTTGTGCTCCAGACCCCTCACCAGCTTCGTTGCCCTTCTCTGGACACGCTCCAGCACCTCAACGTCCTTCTTGTAGTGAGGGGCCCAAAACTGAACACAGGATTCAAGCTGCAGCCTCACCAGTGCCGAGTAGAGGGGCACGATCACTTCCCTACTCCTGCTGGCCACACTATTCCTGATACAGGCCAGGAATGCACCCAGAGAAGAACAGAATTAATTCCTACATCTTGAATCTGAATAACACATGAATTCATCAGACATGGCATAAACAAGTAAATTGCTCAAATAGGATCTGTCTATTAGCGTGGAGAAATCTCCAGCGTTATTTCTGTGGCAGAGCAGTCCAGACAGGATTGCTGAAATCCATTCTCCAGATGTCCTGAGTTGCTCTGATATCTGTAATTTTTATATTTGGTAACATTTTGTCACTTTCCTCTGCACAAGATTAACCCTGACATTATTCATCTTCTAAATTCTTTATAGTATTGAACAATTGTTTCTTCATCAACTGCTTAAAAATAAGTAGGAGCTGTTATATTTAAGTAAACATCTTAATTATATCTGGGAATCACTGGATTGATTGAACTTGTTACAGCTCTGCAGTGCTTTTCCTCTTGTAGAGCAAATCCTTATAGCTGGATCTGACTTTCACCCTGCCTTTCTCAGGGCAAATCTTTAACTGACATCACACCTTGCCCCTCTCGATTCCTTACCCATACTGGATACAAAAACCTCAAAGTTGCAGAATCACTTCTTTTCATGTTACAGCAAACTAAAAGCTGGCTCCCCTCCCTCTAGATATGCAGCTATGCCACACAGGTTCATGCTTTTGCGTCCCATGGGCTTGATGTTTGCAATGCCTCGCACCTGGAAACGCGCCCACGGTCGCTGCAGGGTG
Source organism: Phaethon lepturus (assembly GCF_000687285.1). Taxonomy (NCBI): domain Eukaryota; kingdom Metazoa; phylum Chordata; class Aves; order Phaethontiformes; family Phaethontidae; genus Phaethon; species Phaethon lepturus. The sequence goes on from NW_010539749.1 coordinate 58,955, forward strand.
CACTGTGCAGCACCCTCTGATTTAAGCTGTTGGAAGCAACGTGGGAATATCAGCTCTGACTTCTCCTGCTGGTTAAAACTAAAGCCCAAATCTAGATTTCCAAGGCCTGTGTGGTTGGAAGGGCTGAAATTGACAATCACAATTTCTAGTCTCCTGGGTTCAGATACCACCTGAATCTCCTGGTGGCTGGTCTGCAGGAGGCCTTACTCTTTCATGGAGGAGCATTCCCCTAAAACAGTTTCTGAATCCCCCTTGCACAGGAGAGCCAAACTAACCGAGCAGTCTGATGGTAACCTGGCTGGTTGTGAGAAGGAGTTGCCATCTTGCGCTTTTCCACGTGTGTGACCTGGCTGTGGCTGCAGGTCCCCGTGCACTGGCAGAGGACTGAAATGTGAGTGCATCCAAATCTCCTCCCTGTGCCGCTTCCCGTGCTGCTCCTGTGAAACGCATCCTTCCTCTTAGACACGTCTGCCGTGCTTTTAGCAGAGTTAGGCTTTTCTGGCTACATATTAGCAGGCCAACTGCGCAATAAACTTCAAAAAGAAGTGGCAGCCTATAAATGCAGTTCAAATAAATAAATAGATAGATAAATAAATAAACAAAACATGTCTTTGTTGCTACTTTAGAAGAGCTCTGGGACCGCATTAGCTTGGGTGAAGCATGAAAGAGCAAACAACAAAGGTGAAAAAGCAAGCTGATGTACGTAGGTGGCTAAATGGAATTAAACATGTGATTATGTGACAGGGGGGTATGGGTATGAATCACATACGGTGCTGCCATTTTTAAAATGAGTGCTGCAGTGAAATAGACCATGCTATCATTTTAAATTACATAAGTGGGGCTTAACCTTGTTTCTTTCTATCAATCTTGATTGATTATAACTTTTTAAAGAAGTATTTAATTGTTAGGAATGCCTTTTGTTCTGTTTTTCAGAGTGTACTGCTGATGAAGCGTATGATGAGTCATCTAATTGAACAGGGATGTGTGTCATTATATAAGGAGAAAAACAGATTAAAAGTACCACCCAAATGCCAATGTGTATTCTGATTTCGATTACAGTAAATAAACATGGGAATATTTTATTTTATTAATCAAAAAAATTAAATAGTTGAAAACTGGTTTAGGCTGGAAGATTAGGGACATTAGTTTAAAAATAATTAAAAAAAAACGGAAAAAATATTCTCTTATCTACTGACCCACTGAAAATTTCAATGTCTTCTGGTATTTCTAGTACGAGAAAGAAGAAAATTCTCCTCTTTTCTCAGCCACT
>NW_010539749.1:60317-60729 GCF_000687285.1 Phaethon lepturus
AAAGAATCTGGTACTTCCATAACACCCACTAAGAAGAAGATGCTTGGAGAGCAAGTGATGTTTCCAGTACAAGTTCCAGCTACTAAAGCAGTGGGTGGCTTAAAGAACATGGACTGTAGCCCTAAGGTGAGGACGGCGGCCGTGCAATCGCGTGCGTTATGTGACCGGCTGCGCACACACCACGGGGTTAGTGCTAGAGGCAGAGGCAAACAACAGCCCATTATCCTTTCGGTAAATCCCTGCCTGATAGTGACGTCAGAGCCATTAAAGATAATGAGCTGCTCACGCCTCACGAAGCGCTTTGGGTGGACCTGAAGTCCCTTACGCAGCATTTCCCGGGGAGGCGGGAGGGGCGCGAAAAGCTCCATCCCCACGCGGGGAGGGCGAGGGCGCCGGCAGCGGCCCCGGGCGC
>NW_010539750.1:0-2261 GCF_000687285.1 Phaethon lepturus
GGCAGGGCTATTATTTACTGAGCGCTCGTGTTTGTCATGGCTGAAGATGACATCTTATTAAGGAGTCATGACACCGGGGGATTTTTTTAAGCCTGGGGGCCAAGAAGGCTAATGAACAGGGATAGCTCTAGGAATAGATGGAGGGTAGTGGCGTTTTCAGGTCGCAGGCAAAGCTGACTAATGTTTCACCAACCCCATTTCTGGGAGACTTCCAGGCTGTGGCGCATCTCCCTCCTGCTGTTTAGGGGTGGACGCTCCGTGCCGTGGCCTGATCGTGCTGGCTGAGGTGGAAATGGCTCTTTCTCGAGACCCTGCTGCAAGGGAGCAAAGCTTGAGCTGTGCTAGCAAAAAGCTCCCACCTGTACCTAATGCCCGTGGACAGCCAAACACCAATACTCCTGCAAACAGGGGCATGTGGCAGGGAATGGCTTTTGGACAGGTTTCCCCAAATCCCACCTTGCAGGGGGTTTGGAGGAGGGCTCTCAGGCAGCACATGCAATAGCTGGGGGAGCGTGGGAAGCGGGACCCCGCTGTTGGTGTGGCACTATCATCCCTGCGTGATGCTTGTCAGGACAGCTAGACCAAAAGCAGGGCTGCCTGGCCTTTTTTGTCCCCCCTCAGCCTGCCCCAGCACCATTCCTGCAAGCCTTGCCCTCCTTTGCCTGAAACAAGAGCCGTCTCCCTGCAGCTCCCATGCGCCGGCTCCTTATCGCTGACCCGCTCTGTCAGTGCAGATGCTTGACTAATGTTCCCTTGTAAAATGTTGTGTTAAGCACATTCCAGCCGCTGACATTAAATACTTGGGCCAGGGCAGCGCTCACCCTCCGGCGGACGGAGCGCTGAGCCAGCCCCAGCCACACGCCCGACGCACACTGCCGCAGCCAAAACATTTGCTCTTTTCTGCCCCATCTCCACCTCATCCCTGCCCTCCCTCCGGCGCAGGCAGCACGGGCAGGGGGGGAAGGAGGCAGCGGGCAGGACCACGGCTATCTGGCAGATGAAATAATAATTACCCCAGCAGCCTCCCGGCCTCCCTTGCATTCCTCTGCGCTAACAGCTCGGCTTATTTTGTTTTCATCCACAAATATTGACTTGTTGGGTTCTTTTCACCTCGTGCCTATTAGAAAGGCATTGCTCATAGTATTGTTATTGAATTTGTTCTGCAGCTGCGAGAAGCATTCAGCGGCTTCAAGGAATTCAGCTGTGCCGCTAGCACGGGCCCTGAGGGCTGTGTGCCCTCAATACCCTCCGAAACTGCTTTGTCTGCTGCTGCCCAAGGGGCAGGACCCGGGGGTGGCTCAGCCAGAGCGTTGCCCAGCCTTTCTACCAAGTGGGAGACCAGGGTGGTCCTGGGGATGAGGCTGCAGAGATGTGGTCTGCTCCTGCGGGATGCTGCTGTGCTGCTCCGTGCCTCAGTTTCCCTCTTCAGCCTTGTGATTCCCGACCATTTTTGTCATGCACTGTGTTAGTGGAAAGTTGTGGGATTTAACAGTCTGACCTTTTGCTGCTGCAGCTTGTCCTTCTATACTCGGCTCAGCTTGAAAATGTGGGAATTGTTTCCAGACGCCTTAACCTGGCTGGGGCAATAACCAGAAAAATAAACCCCTTCATTTTGCACTGAGCTGGATTATCGGGGGAACTAATGAGCGTGACAGCAATGCTCACACAGCCACAGCCCTGAGTGCTTGGGATAGTGGCTGGGGCAGGGGGGGGCTCGATCATGCCTCTCCCCCATGTGGGGGGGGGCGTTGGGGTGCAGGGGAGGGATGTGCAATTGCTCCCCACTTTCCCCGCAGCGTTCAGCCAAGGGCAGGGGCAGCGGGACAGCAGCTTGCTCATGAGGAAACCCCCTGTTTCGGCAGCTGTGCTCAGCTTTGGCATCTCTCCCAGAATAAAATCAACTGGCACCACATTCCCAGGGACTCCCCTCTGTCCCCAGCCATCCCTCTGGGGGAAATCCCAGGGATGCTGGTGCTCTGTCAGTGGATCTTACCTGATTCCCAAATCCCGAGATGGCATAGGAATAGGGAACTGGGACAGGTGAGAAAGGCTGCAGGGTCAGTGGGCACCCGGGGGTGGGTGCCTTCATCGAAACCTCTCCCTGTCCCCTGTGAAGTGTCCCGATGAACCCTTCTCCATCGGAGGTCTGAGAGACGCCCATTCCTGCGGGTGGGCTGGGGTGTGGGCAGCCTTGGGATCCTCTACGGGCACATCTCCTACCGCCTCTGGAGAAGGGAAGGAGCCGGGGCGGCAGCGCGGGG
>NW_010539750.1:2285-2929 GCF_000687285.1 Phaethon lepturus
CCTCTCCGCCTCCCGGCTGGTCTTGGGACGACTGAGCAGCAAACCTGCGGAAAAGGTCTCTCCCGTGCTGATGGACCGATGCTTCCTGTCCTCCGGCAGGACACTTAGCTCAGCTTCTTCACCCCTCTAACCTCCCTCCGGTTGCCTTTTTAACCTCCCCCAGCATGAAAAGGGCCAGCAGGTGAAATCCCAGCTCACTGCCCCTGCCTACACCCCAGTGACAGCCACCAGCTGTCACCGGCATCGGGCGGAGCTGGGACCCCCTCGGTGGAGGGATGCTTTTTTGGGGGGAAGGATGGGCTGCGTGCCAGCTACCTGTCCCCTGCCTGATGGGGCCATACCTGCTGCCACTGTGCCCTGCTCAACCCTCCCACTTGTGGGGCTGCTGCCCTGGGGAGCTCCCCGGCCCTGGCCTGGGGACAGCAAAGCGTGGCAAGAGACGTTTAACCCTGCAGAGTCAGCCGGGAGCATCGCCAAGGATCGGGACGTGGCGGTGAGCTCAGCGCGGAAAGAGGTCCCCGCGGAGGTGGTCAGCCGGGGCGCATCGGGGACGGCCGTGAAGTCACGGGGGCAGATGCGATCCCAGACGTCCCGTGCTGAGCAGGTTGCCTCCCGCCTCGTGACCAGCCTGCAAAAAATAACGT
>NW_010539750.1:3199-5456 GCF_000687285.1 Phaethon lepturus
CTGGTGGGCACTTTGCTTCTGGCCTCAAGCCGCACCGCATCAGGTCTGTCGTAAATACTGACCGGCCTCAGGGAAGGCATCATGCCGAGCTCCGGCGGGATGCCGAAACCTGGAGGAGAGCAAGGACCTGCCTGTGGGTACCACTGAAGGCCGGGGACCCATCAGGGCACTGGCTCTGGCCGATGCCCTGGGTCGTTCCAGGCACAGCGGCCCCATGTCCCTGCTGTGGGGGCGGGAAGAAACTCATCGCCGAGGAGTGTCCTGTTCTCCTGACCTTTGCTCTCCAAATATTTAGGATCCCACAGCACACAGTCACAGGCCTTGTTCGGCTTCAGCACGATGCCATTTGCCTCCTGTCTCAGCTGTCCTCCGTAATTCATCTCCGGCTTGCTGCGCCGGGGATGGGGAAGACGCGCTCGCTACCAGGCTCCCCCGGGCTGAGCGCAGGCACAGAGCACCCTCCCAAGCCCCACCTGTGCCCCGTTCCCTGGGCCAAGGGAACAAGGTCACCAGGGATGGAGGGGAGCAGCCATGGAAGGGCTGTCCCCTGTCCCTGGCAGGGCTCACTCTTCACTTCCCGGTCAGCATCCTTCAAACCGGCAGCAGCGAGGGAGAGCCCAAGCATGGCCAGGGACCAAACCCTGCCCAAGGGTGGGACTTTGCATTAGGGAAGGTGCTGTGAGAGCGCATTTGGGGAGAGTTGGTGTAATAAGCAGGAGGAGAAGATGGAGGTGTCCGTGAGCCGCTGGTAGGCCAGAGAAGCAATCCCAGACCCCAATATAACCAGGTGTTTCTTGGTCGAGGGCCTGGGCTGGTGGCCATATGAACCTGTACTGCAGGTCATGCACGTGACGTAATTCCTAGCCTGTGCACATGGCCCTGTGAAGCATAGAATCAGAATCATAAAATCTTGGGGTTGGAAGGGACCTTTAAAGGTCATCTAGTCCAACCCCCCTGCAGTGAGCAGGGACATCTTCAACTAGATCAGGTTGCTCAGAGGCCCGCCCAACCTTGATCCAGCATCTGCAGGATCTGAGCTTGCTGTCAGGAGGTGGCGTAAATGAAGAAGGATGTTCTTATCTTCTGGGGTGGCTGTGGATATACAACTCCTGCTGCATGAGTTCCTAGAGGTGTCTCTCCCCTGTGGACACCTGGAAGAAACGTCTGGTTGGGGAGGTCTGGACAGAGGCTGGGACCTTTGGAAGAGACCCCAGGAGGAAGAACCTCGTTTGGATAGGATCATGCCCTTGGTGAAGGAGGGAGCGTACTCAGGTGGCAAGTCCTTGGGGAAATGGCACTGACTGTCATTGAGCATTAGGGACCTGAGGGTGCAAAGGAAGAAGAGCTCAGGAGGAGGATGCTGAAACCAGGAGTGACATTTTGAAAGGAGCAGTAGTGGCTGCTGGATCATCCCTGCTCTGACCGTAGGTACGGCTTATTATATACGCTGAAGTCCCGGGACTGGCCATGCTTTTGCTCCCTGTGGTTGAACATCCACCGCTTCCACAGAGGACTTCCCATTCATACCTGACACAGTGAAAGAAGAATAAGGACTGCTTTAATGAAGACGCCACGTAAGAGTCAGTGCTTTAAATGAGACAGAGCCATAAGGTACGTGTGCGTCAGAGAGCGTTGAGCCAGAAGGTCCATATGGACTCTGCCATTCAGACGACCCTTTGCTGCAAAACCCCCACACCGCGGCGTGCACAGTTGTAATGATAAGCTAAAAGTTTATGGTGTTTTACAGGCAAAAACTTGTTTTAAGCTCGTTTAAAATGAAACTTTATGAAACTATAGTAGTATTAATTATATTTTCATGTTTTTTATGAAATTACAGGTGATTTTTCACTATGCTCTTTGAAGTCCTGATAGTAATTCTTTTCTTGGCCAGACACTAAATTTTTTAGCAAAAGCCGTATTTCTCATGGTTTCCACAAATAACAATTTCAACAAAAACTACTGATGAAAAATGACAGAAAAGGTGCCAGTTTTAAAGCATGTGAAGTGGGAAAAAATATGAATCTTTTTTCTTTCCTTTTTTTTTTTACCAGATGGAGTTTTTTCCATTTCCACTCAACTTTTGATCATCCAATAATGATGTTTTCTTGAGACAAAATAGACCTGAAGTGACCACGGTAACATGGCTTAGATTTTCAGCCGATGCAAGTCAGCTCATCTCCGCAGGGGCTGGCTCTGCGTTGCACAGAGAGAAGATTCAGCCCCACACATTTATGTGGTGTCTTCACACCCCTCTGTT
>NW_010539750.1:5473-20301 GCF_000687285.1 Phaethon lepturus
TGCTGAAACCAGTAGCAGCACTCCTGCCTGGACCAACAGTGTCGCGATTGAACGGTGCAGAGCAAAAAACCCTACCGAGATAGAGAGAAAATCATAAGCAAATGAAAAATGGAAGTTGAAAGGTGAGGTTTGAGGAGAGGAAGTGACTCATGGGTTGGGAATGAGGGATGGGGTCCTGGGGAAGCTTGGCGGCTCGAGCTCCAGTGACCCCCGACTGTGAGGAGTCGTGGGGAGGACGGAGGAGAGGCCAAGCATGGAGCAATGAAATGAACAGTCGAGCCCAGGGAGAGCCATGAAAACCAGGAAGACAAGGCCATGGCAGTCATGCAGAAAATGGAGGAATATCCAGTGTTTCCAGACTGACTGTGCTCTTTATCCTTCCCTTGGCTTTGATCTGGGGCTGTGTGAGACACGATGAGGTAGAGAGCTGAGGGAAACCAGTAAAGCTGATGCATTTACAGCAATGGTTTAAAGCTGCCTTCAAGCTCCTGGCTCTGCCTCTGCTGTGCTGTGGAGGGAAAGGGCAGCAGTATTTCCTAAGCCACCGTAGCATAAAGGAATGGAGTGGTATGTTTTAAATAGTGTGGGATGTCCTCGAATGAACCCTCTGATCTTCTCCTGCAAAAGCCACGCGAAGCCAGCAGAGCCGTTGTGTGTCCGCAGCCATGGCTGGGTGAGTTGGGGAAGGACGTACGGCTGCTGCAGTGGCACACACGTACCACGTCAAGCAATGCAAATGCGGGGCGAGAGTCAGGGACCCGGTTCTCCTCCCACCACCCTCCGGTAAATCTGTGGGCAGTGAGGCGTGGTGTATTTGTACCTGGTTGTCAACACAGCTGTTTGGACCCTGGCTGTGCCTTGGCAAATGGGCCTGAAATAACATGGAGACGACCTCACAGCTGTAAAAATGGGGCTGGCTCGCAAGTCGGAGCGCTACTTGCAAAGGTGCTGTGCTGGCAGCTGGAGATCCAGCTGTGTGGTCACCCGCTGGCACCCTCCGCCTGCCCTAACCCTGTCTCCCTGCTGCCTGCACCCTCCTCTCCCACCTCATATGGGGGGTGGCTTTTGTGGCATCTTCACAGCTCTGAGATCATGGAGAGAGCAAGCGCCAACAAGCATCCTCGGCTGATTCTGGCAGCACTGAGCTGATCTTGGCTTTGTTAAGAGCCTGATTTGCACAGAAGGGAAATAATTGGCTCTAATTGACTTAATCTGGACATGGTCTTTAGAAGGATGCAATGCTTGCAAGTTAGTTGTGGAGCAAAGTGGCTTTTTCCACCATCTTAGGGAAGGGACAACAGATAGACAGACAGACAGACAGATAGTAGATATCTGCTTTTGCAGGTCGATAAACCTTTTTGTTTCACCTCATGGTAACGAAAATAGGTTTTAGCTTTAGCTATAGCATCAGCTGGTGTCATTTATTTTCTGAACATCCCAGATACACCTCTGTCATTTATGCATGGTTTTGCTGGACCATTTCTAGAGGCAAAGCAGACTGGAAGAGTTTCTTTCTCAGGAGCATTCAGCAGCTATCTGGAAACCCTGTTGGTGCCTGAGGTACCGTGTGCCAGGACACCAAAAAGAGATGGTGTTCGGGGGCTGTTCCGCCAGGGTTATACAGGACAGCCTCAAGGAGGTGGAGCTGAAGGAGACTCCTTTGATCTCTTAGTCCTTCTACCTTCATATCTGATCATAGCTTCTGGGGACAGAGGAGGCAGAACCCTGTTATTTGGAACATGAAATTATTAGGCAAGATATTGCAGCATGGAGACGTCGTATTTCCCAGTTCCTAGCATGGATGCCGAAAAGCACAGCTTTTAATGATGCCTTCTGGGTGGAAAGCCCCAGAAATACCACACAGAACTTACCAAAGCCCTGGCCAGGCTTCAGCCACCATGGAGTGGTTTCCATGCTTGCATCCAGAAGGCTTGTGGCCAGCCTAGTTTAAACTCAGCGTGCACTGGAGCTCAGCATAGAAGGGAGAGTCAGTCAAGGTATGCTTGATGCTTCCCATCTCTTCTGATAAATCTGCAGAACTCACAAACTAAAACCGAGCTTTTGCAGACTGTAGCAAGGGAATTTCTCTCCTGCTTTCCTAAGCCAGCATGTGGACAAGGCTCGGCAGAAGTTTTAGCATGGATTCTACTGGGTGTAATACTGGAGACTTTAATTGTTGTAGGAGTCGGCTTGGACTGCTCTATTTCTTGAATGCCGTTGAGACAAACATCTCAGCCAAAAAATCAGCCCAGGCAGACCCTAACTTGGAGGCAATAGGTCAGGCCAAGTATTGCTGTGAAGCACTGAGGAGTGCTCCAGCATCCAGCCTGGCTTTGCCTTTAATGCAGACGGCAGTAGGTGCCATTAATTTGGACCATATACGTAAAAAAGATAATTTAAAGAACCCAAACCCTGCGAAGCAGCGCTGCTCCAGAGCCAGGGCAGCGACGCCCCTGCTGCTGCCTGACACAGCTTGGTGGCCAGCCTCCGTGTGTGTGTGTGACAGCCCCACTCCGTCACAATAGACCCTGCCCCGTCACAATGGGCCCCGCCCAGTCACGACAAGCCCCGCCCACAGGCGCCTCTCCTATAAATAGCCCTTCAGTCGCAGCAGCCTCTGCTCTGCAGCACAAGGTGCTGGGTGTGGGGAGAGGCTGGAGGTGTGTGCCCGGCTCAGCGGGTAAGACCGGGAAATTCAGGTTCTTGGCAAACCTCTGCAAGTTTTTCTTCTGCTTGTCCTCCAGTTAGGCAAGCGATCTTGCTCTGCTGCTTGGAAAATAATCTCTGTGGTATTCACAAATGATGGATTTGTTGATTGTAAAAATTAAGGGAGGCTTTGGGATTAGGGAACCTGACCTCAGATCTGGTTCTTCTGAGGCTGTGGATCCAGGCTGGTGTTTCAGCTGGAAAGCAGAAATTTTTTAGCGAGCAAGTAACAATAAATGAGCTTAATGTTGGTTTGTTATGCCTCTGTTAGAAGGGTTTTAAATGTGGAGCCCTAACTGTAGAGAGTGCCAGGTTGATACTGAGTAAGGGAAGCTGGTTAGAGGTTTTTTTCTTAAATTTTGTTTTGGAAAATCTTGAATTTTTTTGTAGGGGGGAAAAAATATTTTACTTGTTTTCTGAAGCTATTTTGAATGGGATTAAAAAAAGGCATAAGCTGAAGTTTTTGTGTACAACGAGTATTTCCTCTTTTTCCATACTAAAATGGTAGGGGAAAGATAATGGTGCTGGGAGAGAAGGAAAAAGTGATATAAAAAATTAATCCCTCTCCCCTAGTCTTTTTGATAAAAGTATTTATAAAACAGTTTGTAGAGAAGAAACATTGTTCCCCCTTGAAGTATATGGGATGGAAATGGTTGTATTGTGGTGGAATGAACCTTTCACTTTTTAAAACCAACTGTGGCAAAATAGCTGTAACTAAACTGGAACATCTTAACATCTTAAATTGCATTCATCTTGTGTGCTCAGAAGTCCTTCCACTACCTTCTGACATCTATTTTTTTTAGGCAGAGCAGTGGGGAGATGCTGCTGAAGAGACATGCCTTTCTTTTTCTGATGATCCTCCAAACCTGCCTGTACTGTAAGTCAGTGATGAAATAACTGTAGTCTAGATAAAGTTTTAGTGCTAAGCATGCAAAAATAAGCCATGGGAATGGGGCTAATTTGTCTCTCCCCTTGGAGAAGGAAGACTCTTGTGGCCCAGTTGCCATAGTGTCAGCCAGAACTGATTTGCAAATGAAGGGTTTGCAGTTCTTGAATAAGCCTATTGCTGCTCCAAGAGTTCATCCCATAATTTTCTCTGTGCTTTTGTCTGCTTTATTGCTCGGGGGTATGGCCAGGTGCCAGCAATATGACAGCAAGGGGTGAGCACTGCCAGCAGATCCATTTTGGGCTTAGTTATGAGTGTCCCAGGTGAAAAGTGTTAGCTAACAAAAATCTGCCTGGGGTGTTAACCTCCATCTCCAGGAGGAGGTTCCACCTGGGATGCCATTAGAGAAAGGGAAGAGCCTGCCCTGGATTCTTCTACCCATTTGCAAGGAGATATTGGCTGCAGCTTTTAAGCTGTTACCAGGGTAGTCCATGTTCCACATACCCATCAGGACCTGCTTTAGAAAGATGTTAGTGACTGACAAATTGGGTGATTGGTGGGGGTGGGGGAGAGGGACATCTTGGGCAGCTTGTAATGAGTCTCTGCTTTGTCTTCTGCCCAGGCTCCTCAGGGTGCCAGCAGCTGGGATTAGTGGTCAAACAGGACAGCAGTGTCTGGCTGTAAACTTAGGCTTGGATTGCAAGGTAAGGCCATAGAGACATGTTTTACTCCAAAGGAAGAGAAGAAGCTTCACCAGCTATGCCAGGCAGCCAGCTTGTCGTCTTGGCTTTGTGCGTCTCCATATGTCATGGGCTCCAGGTGAGAAATATTTACTATTCTTGGAGAGATGAATCTAAATACGAAGCTGATTGTTGTATATTTATTGTTGTTGCTTTGTACCCGTGTGGAGTTCGTCACAACTTGTTCATATCTGTCCCCAGTTCTCCTGTGGTGTTTCACAAATCCATTCTGGTTAAGTTCTTTGTGATGCTGCTCAGGGCTAACTTTGTCCCTGCCTGATGAACAGGCTTCCTCTTCTAGGTTTGTGGACTGAGATATGATGTGGATGGCAGTTAATTTATTTATATTGTCAAAGGGAAGGTTAAAAATTGTTTTGATGTATGTTTTGTATTCAAAAGCAACTCCTATTGGAATGTCGATTTTTTTGCTGCGAAGAAATGTTATTTTGTTTTGTTACATTGTGTGAATCTTAAACAGCATTTGGAAGCTTTCTGATGATAAGGGACTGGATATATTCGTGTTGTCTGCTAAATTGTCCCATGTAATAATGCAGGCTGGTGGGATAGCAGAAAGTTACCTGCAGAATATAATGTTTCATGGTGAACAAACCTACTGAGCAACATATGCGGGTCTTCGATTTGCTTGCAGTGGTCCAGGGTGAGAGAAGTTTCAGTAGTATGTGAAATTGCTTTTGAAGTCTGAATCTCTGTTTTTTTAATCCAGCCATGTTGTTTTAGGGCAGGTGGGGTGATTTACTACAGGTGTTTCTCAGGGGGTGGTGAATGAGCTGTGAAGGAGATCAGGTGTAGCTGGGAGTGTAATCAAACACTAATTCAACAAACCAGGTCTTTTGGCTCTGTGAAGTGATGTTGAAAATATTTTTTTCCTCTTGGGGAAGGATGTGTTTGCAGCATCTGGGATTTCTGGGAATTCTTCTTTCTGGATGGGCTTAACCACAAGTAGAGCAGAAGCTGTGCTCATCTAATGTGCCTGTCCATGTAGCTCCAGCAGAGACTTTACCAGGTGATCCTCACATCTGGCACAAAGTCCTGGGGCTGAGCAATATCTAATGGCACAGAAAGAAAATAAATTTTAAACTGAAGCTACTAAACATTGGGGAGTGTATCTGCTCCTCTTGCTCACTTCATGCTCCACTGAGATTTTCTAGTGTATTCTCAGTCAGTTGTTTGTCCAGGTCTCTGGATGAGGCATTGGGCATTTTGTTTGAGAAGGAATGGAGATGTCAGTGGGACCCAAGCAGGTCTGGAAGGAATTTGAGTTGAATTTTCTGGGTGATTTTCCTCCTTGACTAACTGAGGGTCAAGATGTTCAGCTTTAGGTGCAATCGTTAGATGTTTTTTGGGGTTCATTTAGGTCTGTGTAATATCTTATTCTATATGTAAAATGGGCGTTTATCTTATTCTGTATATAAAATGGGCATTTATTCCTTGTGTGTAAACATTTTTATATTACTACAGAAACAATAATCCTAACAAATTCCTTTTCCTTTAGTTAGCACTTAAAATAGAGATTAAAATCCTCACTGATTGGGTGAAAAACTTTCTGTAGATATTTCTTGACCCTGCTTTATGTCGTGGTGTCTGCTAGCCATCTCTGGCACAATCAAAGATCTTCAGTACAGCAGCTGAAACCAGATTCTCTAAAATGTTTGAGTGGTATGTTTGACCTGGTGTTAATTATACGTGTCAGTGATATTTAAGGTGGGGAGGAAGATGTGCCAAAGATGGACTTTTGCTGGGCCAAGATTCAGTAGCAAAACAGGACATGGCTTTTACGAAGAGAATCCCAGTCTCTGGCAACATCAGTTCTGGATCCTGGAAGCCAGAGCCCACAAGAATGGGCACTACTCAAGTTTGCTTTGCTTCGATCAAGAAGGCAGCATTAGATCTGGTATTATGGGGGCTGGGCAGGGGCTGAGCACCTGATGTCCTTGGCTTTAGAGTAGAAGTGCTGAAATGATGCCTTGTTCTCAGGATGTCTTCTGCTGGGAACGAGACCAGCTGTTGCACAGTCTCTTGACCAGCTCTTTGACATGTGAGCTCCAGATTTATGTCCTGGAAATATGCGGCTTAAATGGCAAGGCCGTTTCTGACCCATTTCCTGAAGTGTAAGAAAATGCTGCTTTAAAGGAAAATAAGGCTTTCCTGAGCAATGAACCCAGCGAAATCATCATTGTGACCTTCACTTTTCATGTGTTCTTGTCCAAAACAGTCTCTCATTTCCCTGATCTAATGATTCTCTATGCAGCAACATGCACAAGACGCATCTGGTTCTGACCTCTTTGTGGTGTTTAGCTGGCTGTATTTCCATGTTTGCGGGACAACTGAACTGTCTTTGTTCCCTTTGCCTTGAGGGACATAAACTTTCTTTTTCTCCTTTTTCCTGCCCCCTCCCCACCCAATTCACAGCAGTTGAATTTAAAAAATACAGTGAGACTGATCAAGGGGTAGAAAAGGTGGGAGAATAGGTTCAACATTTTTAGGGGGAATGGAGAAATCAACACTTATTGCATTGGTGTCTTTAATGTTAGGTCACAAGGATAAAAGAATCAAGTGAAATATTTTCATCTCAAAGATGAAATTGATATGGCACTCAGTATGTGGACTGCTTTCACCAGGAGAAAATGTATTAATTCATCTCCTTGGGGTGGGGAGGGGGAAAAAGGCTGGATACCAGACTTATATTCAAAGTAGAATTATAGCGCATTTATCTTTTTTTAATAGTGAGGAGCAAGCTGCAAAGAGAAATGCAGCTTAAAATCAGTAGGGTTGTTCTCTTTGATGTATTGGCCAGTTGGAAGTTGCTGGGTTCAATGGAGGAGTAACTGTTAAGTTCTGTTCTAGGTGTTACTTTGGAGGGCCTTGCCTGCCCTTTCACATCTCTGAAATGCAGCACAAACCATCAGACTTGACAGTAACGTGTCATGTGCGGCACGTTCCTGTAGTGGCTGGTCTAATAATCTGCATGTGTTAGCAACCCAAAAACAGATCAGGGAAATAACAGGGTCTGTCTGTGAAAAGTGAATTTGCAGTTGCTGGGACCAATACCAATTTATGTATGAGGGTCTCTCCCTGCTGGAGTAATGGCAGGGTTGAAACCAAGCTGGGTTAGAAGTTGGCTGCAGTGGGAGTACAGTTTACTTGAGCTTCTTGAGTTTCCTTTTAGATTTTTCTAAGCTTTTGTCTTTATTTTGTAGTCTCTTCATCTTATTTTGCAAGTCAGTAATGAAGCCTGCAGGAAAAGGTGTGTCAGGAGAAGGAACGTGTTGTACAAGCCTTGTTCTTGCACTATTTTTGATCCTTTTGTGGTCCTGTGGCAACTGTTGACCAACAGATAGTACTTTGTAGCTCCTCTAGTGTCAAAGCTGGCTTACAGAATGAGCTGGACCTTTCATTTGGCTTGCCTTTGGTTTCAGTGGGGTAGATGTTTACCCTGTGTTTGTTCCACACCCTATGTATAGCTTAAAGATCTCCTAGATGCCTTGTGACCACAAGTTCCTCCTGAAAAATGGAACAGGACACCTTTTTGGCTGCCTCAGCCATGGAAATTCTGCTGAGATTTTTCTATGAAAGGGGAACAATACAACTTCAATACAGAAATTAATTATAGAAATGGAATTTTTTTTAAAGACTTTCTGATGTGAGGCTGGTATTGCTTAAAATCAGAAATGCCACTTTAATGAAAAAGTGTTTTAATGGCAAATACTTTCCACAGTGTAATGGTTATTCTTGGGTTTGTCTGAACCCTATTGAACCTCTATATTTCTTTGCGGAGTTATGTGTAACATGGTTTGGCTCTGCCTTTTCACTCTTGCTCAAGTGCAGTCCAGGTCTAGGTGAGGTGGATGCCAGGGAATTCATGAGGGCAGAACATGACAATTGTGCAACTGTTTTTTTAAGGTACTTAAACTGTGATTTATACTGAAGTGCTGTACAAAGTAAGACAGTTCTGAACCTTGGACTAATGGATATTTGTTTCTGCTACTGTGGCCCTTCTAAAATCATAGGCCTTACTCTCATCTCTATCTTAAATTCCATCCAGCTTGATCTATTCCTCATTTATCTGGGTTTAAATGTGGGAGAATTCTAAGAATTGATCCTGTAGGCTGACTGTCAGGGAAGGACTATCTTGGATGTCAGCAATGGGTGTAATCTCACACGGATACAATTCTAAATCAGGGTTCTGGCAATGGAACAGGCTTTTTTCTCTGTAATGATTTTTTTTTTGAGAAGGCAGAAATTCTCATATAGCTGAGATCACACCTGTTCTTATCTTGTTCTATGTCTGGACAACCTGAACTGTGCTCTGTTTTCTGAGTTTGTGGTGCCAGACTTGCTGAATTGCCCCTTTTCTTTGGAAATCTCTGCAACTATGATTAAGGACAGCTTCTGCTAGCTGGGAAGGTGTGATGCAAGTGGCCAGGCTGGGTCATGGTATCAGATTGCCACTGGCACTAATAAAAGAAAAGGACTGATAATCTAGTCATGTTTTTGAATACTGAAGCAACTTCTGTGGCCTTAATATGGAGAGGAGGAGGGGAAGGGAGTAGAGAAGGGACTGGCCACAAATTCACCTGCAAATCTGTGAAATGAAAAAAAGGCAAGAGCTTGATAGGTCACTAATGTTCTCATGGAGTGGTACAGTCGGAGTTGGATACCGTGACCAGAGCTGACACAACTCCTCCTGCCGTGTGCTGTGCCCTGGCAGGCACCTGCCTTTGCTACACCACAGGGTAATAAAGCGGTGGGACTCTGCTGCTTGAGGCCATGGTGATCATAAGTGCAAGTGGGATAAAAAGGGGATGAGAAGAAGCCATGAAGGACAAGCTCATCAGTGGTGGCTGTTCATGGAAATCTTTACCTTATAGGAAATTGTTCAGAAAGATTCTGCACTTGGGATGGACCTTTGCTCTTAAGTGCTGGTGCACCTAAAGTCTGGGTCCTGCTACAGTGCTGAGGCACCATCCTTTTGGCAAAGCTGAGACCTCACCCCATAGGTGGGTTTTGGCTCATGGATATGCTCATCATGACTGTACCTCCTGGAGGTCCAGTAGCTGCACTTCAGATGTGTCTAAGATCACTCCAATGGCACGGAGTCCACCACTGAGTACAGCCTCTCAAGGGTGTTGAGGGCTGTGCTCTTTCTCCTGAGCATGTTAATGGTTAGACATGTGAGACACCTGGGGTTTTGGTGGCCTGTGGCTTCTATTTCCAATGCTACTTTTCCATGTTAAGAAGTCACTTCTGCATCAAAAATAAATCATTAGCCTTAGAATTTGAGTTCAGCACTTTTCTCCAATCACAGGACAAAAATCTGATCCCTGCTTGCTTTTCTGTCATGGGCCCTGTAAATCTAGTGTGGTAATATGATCTGATGAAGCCTTCATCTCTAGAGGGTGTGGATGGGGAGTACAGGCTGCCCTCCCTCCTGGCTGTCCTTGCTTGCTACCAACCTGACTGTTCAACGTCTTTGCGACGGCTCCCTTTCTGCTGAGCTTTCAGGTTGGGTACCTGTGCCCAAAGAAATGAGTTTCTACTGCAGGAACAAATTTAAGGTGAATCCTGGTTTCTGAAGCACTAGTGGATGTCTGTTGTGGCAGAGATCTCTCTACTGCCTGAATAGTAATATACTCAGCAACATGAATTATGGAGCCTTCTCTAGCACCCATAAATGTTGGAGAATCAGAGTCTTCAACCATGTACCCACCCAGGCTAATACCATTTCTTGCAGCTGGAATCAATCATGGCATTAGGCAAACAACAAGGGTTCATTAGGACCAAAGGTGACTTTAATTTAATTGAAATATAACTTGGCAAGTAAAGAGGTGATCCAGTTCACAACACCTAATGGGAGGTCTGGGTTATAGATGGAAAAGTTAATGGCCGTAAAAATATCCAAACAACATATTTGTGCACGTGTTTCAGTAAAAGTCCAAGCCAACTACATTTTAATGGTTTGGGTTTTCAAATGTATATAAATGTTCTTAAAATAAGAAAGAGACTATATGAGCACACAGCATAGAAATGAGGTGGGTGGGGGTGTGAGGGAGGGGAGCCTCATGGTCAGGGACAGTGTTGGTGGAAGCCACGTTCCTACTTGTGTTGGAGGAGGCTGTTAAATCTCTTTGTTCTCCAGAGCATGTGTCTGTAACGGATGTTGTAGCCTTACTCTTACAGGTTAAGGAGTAAAGGTTCTTACCTGTTTCTTGTGGTATTTTGGGTAAAGATGCTGTACAAATGTACTGAAAAAGGATGTTTTGTGTTTTTGGCAGTTTCACGTTTGGTTTCATACAATTATGTGAGCCCATGAAATAAATGAAAAGCCTTCAAATGATGATATTGGCACTCCCCTGTGAATGACCACCCACAGCCCCCAAAATAATCATATTCAAATACTAATTAAGTCAGGCAGCCTGTAAATCAGCGCAGCAGCACAGCCCTTCTAACCTCCCCTCGCTCCTGTAGAACAGGCCCTCCCATTTCTGCATAAACACTGCCTTGTAAATGGACTGCTACATAAAATATTATTTATATTTTAGTAGGTAAACATATGACAGTATGCACACATCAGTGGGCTGTGACATCATAGGACCAGCCCGCAGGGTATGTAGCTTTATACGCATTCTATTCCCCAGGCTGTTTTTCGTAGGGCAGGGGCCATCTACGTTTTCATGGGGATGCAGTCTCTACATCCCGTGGTGAATGTGAATCTGTACTTTGAAACAGAAATAAAACTAAACCCCCAGATTTTTTCCCTTGCCACTGGTGTCTTTCCTTCACTAAAATTTCTTATGCATCTTGGTGAAAGGGCTGATCTGACTGGCCATGATGGAACATCATCTTGTAATTGATTTCACAGGCAGTTGGCCAGCACTGGTAGCATGATGCCAACATTGTGAAAGCTTGTGAGATGCTTGATTCTGCAGTGCTTCGATTGAGAAGAGCAGGTGAAAGTAAAGATGAGCATAGTGGAAAAATATTTATGCATGGGAAGTAAAGACAAAGAGAGGGGAAAGGAAGCAAGGTAGAGGACAGGGAAGAGAAAAGGGTCATGCAGGAGACTCGGGAGGTCTTAGCTGAATGGCTTGTTTGGTGTTATCGCCTTGGGTAGGTTGCTTGGGGTGCGTCTGCTGAAAGAGGGGCTGCTAGGAGATGCTTGGCGGGCGCGCTAGCAGGCGCCGGGAGGGAATACATCTCCTGACGGCTCAGCAGAGATTGCCATATGGTTTTGCTTAGATGGTCCCTCTTGGGGCCTGCTCTGTCTTTTGGTGGCCTGTGTGCCTGTTTCGTGTTTCAGCAGTTTCTCTGGTTTTACCTCCATGTCCTTTGGGTTTTGAACCACTGGGGAGAAGACAGTCTTTTCACCAGCTGACTCGGGCCTGCAGTAGGGCTCACCTTGTAGTTAAGCTGGCTTTAAGCGTTTCCTTTTCAGCAAAGCAGCTGTCTTCAGAAGCTTTGTGAAACCCACAGTTTGGGAGGAGGAAAAGAAAAATGAGATAAAATGGCAAATGAAAAACTGCTGCTGCAGACAGGAGGTGGTGGACTTCCAAGCCCCAAGGGGAGGAGTGTGATTGAATGTTAATAGTGAACCCCTTTCATTAGCTCCACGGCAGATGAGAGATAAGAGCAGAAATGATTGCCAATCTCCGGTTTTAGCACGGAAATGTGTCTGCCAGACACCACCTCCCTGTGCTGGAGCTGTCTCCAAAGGGATCTCCCCAAAAGGGGGAGCTTTTAGCCCACCGTATGGCGTGTCCCCAACTGGCTGGCCTGCTTCGCTGTGGTGGAGACCCTGGTGGACAGAAAGCAGGCTTTGCACCTTTTAGCTACCCCCTGAAACTCAGCCGTCCTCTCTGCTCCGCGGGGGAATGAGCTGTGGGAGTAGCCACACCTCACTGAGAAAGCCACGGCTTGAGCTGCTGCTTATCAGAGTTTTGTCACCCCTTAAGACTTGGAGAATTTCCCCCCAGAGGAGGTCACTTGCCTTCTCTTATTGCAGGGAAAGGAGTACAGGGAGGTGACATTTTTTTGAGGTTCCTGTAGGGTCTGGCAGCGGATCCCAATCTGACAGTTCTTCCCCAAACTCCTCCTCTCCTCTTACTGACATCTGCTAATATCCCTGTCTATGGTGCCTCAAAAGGCCAAAATGTGTGTGTGTTTAACCAGTGATGGCATATTTGACCTTCCTCAGCACTTCTGGTGCCTGGTGTCTTGACTAGTTTTGCACGTGTGACCCTGCATCTATGAAGCAACCCTAAAGGACTTGGCTTTAGATGGCTGTCAATCAGTGCGTGGGAGCATGATATTGTCACTTTTTCTGGCCAGACCCAGCCTGGTGTTGCCCGTGCCAGCTCTGGCCCTTGTGCCTTTTGCCGGCTGATGGCCGGTATAGCCCACCTTTGCAGCGTGCTGACCCCATACTCCCTTTGCTTGTTGTATAGCAAAGGGTGCAAGCAGAATAACCGACCTGCACGCAAACCCTCTGTGGTGGGTGTATTTGTTCAGCGCTTAGGTGGCCTGGTGTTGGCTTGGTGCCCTTCAGCTTGGCCAAGAAGCCAGGCAGGATGAAAGTGAGCCAGCTGGTTGCCTTTAGAAATTTCCTTGGAAGAAATCTAGACTGGGCTCAGCCCTACTTCCCTCCACCGCAGCTTCTCGGTGCCTCGCACCTCTTCACCAACACCCTCTGACTCCTGCAGCCTCCTGGGCCGAACTGCTGTGGCTTTTCCTGCTCCGTTGGGCACAGGAGGCTGAGAGAGGCACTGCAGCCACAGGCAGGGACGGGGTGGGGAGTGGGTTGAACATGATGCTGGGATGACAAAGGCACCTTGGCTTCTCCATTGCTTCTCCGGTGCTTCACCCTCAGCCTTCTCCCAAGGCTGGATGGGGCTATCGTTGCAAGTTTCTGTCCAAACCTGGGGGCTTTCTGGGAGCGCTTAAGGGTGTTGAGCTGAAGCCCAAGCTCTTGCTCGCATGCTGGGGGCTGAACATGTTTCTCCTAACACCTCCCTTGCTCGCCAGCTTGGGCTTGCTTGCTCTGTACAAAGCCGGTGGTGTGGGCAAAATCCAAGGAGTTGATGGGGGTCAATTTATTCTTGTGGGCTTCTGTGCAAAGAAGCGCTTGTCAGAAGGTACACGAGGTAAACTAGTTCCTAATTAGTCTGCACGAAGGGTCTAATGCAATAAATGTGGAGGGAGCACTATAAATCCAGGCTGTAGCTCGCTGCGCGGTAATGTCTCTGCATAGACAAGCCTCAAGTCACAATTCATTACGGCTCTGCGTCGTAGACCCTCCGACGTTGTGCTTCCCCTTTGCTGAGGGCAGATTGTCAAGCTGTGACCCTGCCTTAGTTAATTAACCTTCAAATGGGATTTATTTTCCCTTAGTTACTTGTGTGTGCACACATTTGGTAATAATGACTGTCCACTTCCCTCGCATTTGCTAAAAGGGGAATAAGTCATTTGTTAGTGTTTTACCAGGGGTAAAAAAAAAAAATAAAAAAAAATCCAGGCCTCAACTTTCATGGAAAATTGATAGCTTTATGCCAGAAAGAGACAGTTCCATCACAGCCACTTCTTCAGCTGTCTGCAAATATTTGAAACCCTGAGATATTTAATGTTTTTCAGATGGTGATAAATCCGCAATAGTGCGGGCTCGCTTGAGCTTAGTGAGAGATGAAGTGAGATAGGAGAAAACGCATGAGCCGGCACGGGAGAGGTATTGCCGGTCACACTTCTGCCGATGTCAGGACAGGTTTTCAGGACCTTGCACATACCAGCTGGCTTCTCTTCGCCAGGGAGAAATATACACAAATGCAAGCTTCCAGTTAATTTCCCATCCAGTTGTGAGCTAAATGTTTGCTTTCTTTTTGCCCTCTCCCCCCCTTTTTTATTATTTTTGCAATCTGACATTAAAAATATGAACCTACAGCTGGGGAAGGAGAAATGTCACTGGCTGAAAGCTTTTTTTCATCTGGCAAGCCTGAGACATTGCTCGGGGTTTGTTTGTTTAACCTTTTGTTTGCTGTGCAGAACCTTAGTGGCAAGTTGCAGAATGGGGTTTGGTTGCAGATGTGTGGTTTTGTTTTTCCTTTTTTTAAAGGAGGAAAAAATAGTCACATCCTCTCCATGTGCTTTGCTTGTGGCATTGCCTCTGCCGGGGGTAAGCCCTGGATATCTTTCCCTGTTACTCCGATGCACCTGACGTGTCCTGGTGTTGGTCTGTGGGGAGGTGCGTGGTCTGGGGGAAGGCTGTGGAATGGGCAGGGATGGGCAGTAAGGAAGTTTCACCTGCAGCACATACATCACCCAGACAGGGATGAGCGCTGAGAAGCGGCGGGAGGGGTTTCTGGCCGGTTTTCAGGACTCTCGGGCTGTGTGTATCTCAGAACAGCAAGGTGACAAGCTGGGGGAATATGGCCCAGCTTGGTGGGGTGAGGTGCAGATGCTTAAGTGAGTAAATCGGCATCATCCTGCTG
>NW_010539750.1:20332-32761 GCF_000687285.1 Phaethon lepturus
GCTGCAGCGGAGCCTGGTAGCACTGGAACAGGAGGGGACCTGAATGTTTTCTGATTTATTTTCCTTTGGAAGTAAGGAGTAAACCAGTTATTGCTGAAAATGCTGTTTTATTTCTCATGAGGAATCAAAGAGCAGTCTGGTTCTCCAGACAGCAGCCCCTTTCATGCCAAGCAAAGGGGCTGGGGACGATGCTGGTGGGGTTGTGTGTGGCTGTGAGCTGCTGGGATGGCAGAGGGATGGGGCTGTATCTCAGTTGGGGTTTCTTGCCTTCAGCCTGCCATGGCTAAATTGAATCCCCCCCACCACAGCTGTGATTCACTGATGGTTTTTATCCAAATGACTGCTTATGAAGTTTTAAAGAGACAGAAACACCTCAGCAATTTGATTTTGGCAAACAGCTGTGAGCCAAGTGTGGAACAACAACAACAAAAAAAATCCCTGTAAAAATCAGGGAAAATGCCTGTGAATTTCCACACATTTCACAGAAGCAGTGTGGTCTTGGAGGCAGCAGGGTGGTCTGCATGTTTTAACACTGGTGTAGAAAACAGGCGCGCCTGTGCCTGCATGCCAGCTCCGCCACTGATGTGCCATTTAGCCTTGGCAAAGACACCTGACCTTTCCATGTCTTGGTTCCTCTCCTCTTCCCTTTCCCCCTTTTTACTTAAAAATGAGGATTGGTGGCCCCAAATCTGGGTGGTGGCCAGCCTGAGCTTGGCACGGCCAGGGAAGGTGGGGCAAAGGTGGCTATGTTCCCAGGTTTCAAGGGCGGCCAGGGACTGGAGAAGTTCCAGGAATAAAGAGTGTCTTTGACCTCGATGGAGGTCCTGATCCTGTAGCACAAGCTGTTAACACTTAGCTGCCTCCCACCTCCCTGCTCTGCTCAAGTATCCCAGAGAAGTGAAGAGTTTTTTTCCAGGAGTTTGGGATGTCGAATAGGGCTTTGTTAGCACCCAGGCAGTCTGGTTTTGGCAAAACCTGTGCAGCCTCCACACCCTGCTTTTGCATATGCGTGCCTATCCAAAATGTTCCTTTCTGGGCTGCACTTTCTCAGGCTTCATGTCTGGTCTCTGAGCTTGTGGATTGGTGGGAGGGAAACCCTTTTGGAAAAGGGTGAATTTTGGGCAGAGCTGCAGCAGGTAAAATGGCCAAATGCTGCTCTCAAAGATGGGGTGAAGGGGGAATAGTTGTGGGGAGGTGCAGGGGCTTGCTGGGCTGTGAGTTTGGGGACAGGGATGGGAAAACAACCCAGGCATCCTGGCTGCCTGGTCTCCTGGGCAGCTGCCCTCCCCTGCCTGTCTTCTTGCTGACCATCCTGATCCCTCTGCTGTTGAATGAATGGAAAGGCTCCAATGGGAATTGATTCAGGCCCTAAATTTTGAGTGCTCTGAGGACGTCCAGAGCCTGATGCCAAGTTTAGCGGAGCTTTGTAAAATGTGCAATTCAGTTACTGTAACTTTTTTATCTTCTGGCATTTCAAGAACAGCATTAGGAAATTGGGTGAAACAAACAGAGAAATGAGGATAATTGGTAGACCAGGTGTGCCAAAGTTTGAGGCTGTTCCCCAGCTGCCACTTGCTTTAAGCTAGATATTCATTTCTCCTGTTTGTCCTGCTGGTGACCATGGCACACAAGCTGCAGTCTGCTAGCGGAGAGGGACCCTCTGCGCTTGTCCTGTTTCTGCCTGTGAGCATCCCTGAGCAGCTGCTGGCGGAGAGCTGCTGAGCCCCTGAACCTGCTGTTTCCCAGGGCTGTCCTGGCCCTGCTCGCCAGGGTGTACGTGTGCTTTCATCCCCTCTGCAACCTCCCAGGTGCTTCCACCTCTGCAGGTTTTTCTCTAAGGAGGATGGTGCTAGGCATGGTGGGGAGAGGCAATTGTAAATCAAAGACCCTTCATGGCAACTCAAACTTTGCATCCAGAGCCGTCTTGGTGACGCAGCTCAAAGGATGCAAGATGCTCTCTGTCCCTGCTCTCTTCTCCTGAGCTTACACCCACCAACAATTACTGTAGAACAAATGGGATACGTGATGTGGTTGAGTTAACATTGCTCTTTTGACTGAGACCATCTGAAGTGGAAGCACCAACATCATTTAAGGCTTCTGCCTTTTTCTTCTATTGGTTTTATTCTGGACTTAATTTTCTCTCCTCCCATTATTCAGCTTAACAGGGACCTAGCCACAAGTCAGGCTGCCTTACTTCAGTGCTAGCTCCTGCCAACTCTCTGCTAAAAAAGTGAATAACTGGAGAGCTACCTAGCAGAATAGTCAAATGAATGCTTCGTGTAGCTCTTTCGGAAACAAATATTATTTGCTTTCCTAGATTCACCCAAATATTGTTGTTTGTTCTGCATAACTGGCTTAAAATGAGTTGACTGTGTATCTCTTAATATTATGAAAAATGTTCTTAAAGTAACTATGGAAAGTTCTTGCCTGTTGGATTCCAAGTATAACCTGCATGACTTGAATTTTAATAATCACCTTTGCTCAGCAAAAGTGTCTTTCTCTCGGAGGAATCCAACACCTCCTTATATTCCAATTAATGCACTTAACTTCCTGGCAATTCATGTTTTCTTGTAGCTAGCTGTTCTAGGGTAGTTAAGCCGAAAGCAGTAATAAAGTATTTCTTTGTAAGATGTTGTTTTCACAGGCTATAGAACAATGCTTTTACCAACACTTTATGATATATTACCAAAAACAATGGGAACCAAAATACTTTTGCCAAGGATTGAAATTATTCTAATATTTTGTACTGTGCTGTCCATTTTTATCCTTTCTCTAATTTCTTTGCGTCCAGATCCAACAAAACACTTAAACAAAGCACTACAAGATTTTTTTGACAACCCATTTCCCCCCTACTGTCCCCCTAACCCCTGTTTGGAAATGGCAGCTTTGTAAAAAATGAAATTTTTGAAGGAAAATTCCCGTGTTCCCTGCAATTTGTGGCAAGTGACTCCTCCCAACAACCCTTTGGTTAAGACATGAAAATGGGATATGGGGGTGGCTCCAGATTTTCCTCTGCTAGGAGAGGTGTAGAGTTTGGGCCAAGGCATCCCACACCCCCTGGGAGCAGAGCGGTCAGGAGGCTACCCAGTAGGGTAGGAATGGGGGATCTGGCACTTGCAAGCCTTGGTTTGGGTTCTTCAGATTTTTCTGAAGAGGTCAGGAGTGCGTTGAGTGAGGCTGTAATGCCAAGTCCTTCTGCCCCTCTATGGAGTGTAAAAGGTGATGCTTCAGGTGTGCTTTGATAAGCATTGGGTCCTCACAGAGCTGTGGTGCCACCTTGGTCCCCTCAGCAGTGGTCCTGGGGCTTTCCACCATGGGATGCTCCACAGTGTCCATAGACCAGTGGCTGAGCCTGCCATGGGGCCAGGATCTGCTTGTTGACCCCTTGCAGAGTGGGCAAGGGCTAGCATGTCTCTCCCTGTAACCTTGCCTCTTCCCTGTTTGTTGCAGGCAGAAATTTCCAGAAGATTAAAAAAAAAAAGATTCTTGAGATGGGAAAATGACCAGAGGTCCAGCTCTTCTGCATAAGCACATGCTTAGTTTTCAGTCATGGGAGTGCTCCCCTGGACCCACCGCTTTGAGGTCTGATTCACTCCATTTATAGCAGCCCTTAATTCTACCAGTAGGTGTCTGTGCCTCATCTTTGTGCCTGAAACTGGTCAGTAGCAAGTGTATTTAAATACGTGTGGCACCTTTCATTTCCCTTGGCTACAGGGGAGACCCCACTGCCCATCAAGCTTTGTAGGCTCTTTACCTGTTCTTGCCTGAGAGTTATTTCTTTTAGCTCCTTTGAGCTACAAGAGCTCCCTTCCTGGAGAGGGGCACCAAGTGCCAATGCTATGTCAGATGGGAAATACGTGGTTTTGGTTCAGGCTTTTGAGTGACTGAGCTGGGCAGCTCTGAAGGACCAGGAACCTTGTGCTGGAAAGGCAAAGACACAGCTTCCACCTGAAAGCCTGTCCCGCTGTGGTGGGCAGCCACTTCAGTATCTCACGGAGCTGCACCACTCTGAGGTTTCCCTTGTTATAAATAAACTTCTTGGCGGCTTGTGCACATCCAAGTGCAGCGTGGGCAGGGCCATACACAAGGTGTGCTAATTAAAAGTTGTCAAACTTTTACTTAGCACAATGTTATGACAATGTTCTGTGATCACAGGTCTCAAGAGACATTTTTAATGCTTTGGAACAAACTAGTCTCTGGCCTAAAGTGTCTCAGGCTAGCTGGAGCTGCACCACTGATGCATTTGGCCCCATGAGTTCAGTGGCTCCGGCAGGCTGTTTGCAAGAGTCAATCTCTGGCAAATGATCGACTCTGAGCTCAGTTGGAAAAGCTTGTGAAATGAAGTCACAGTGCTTTGCCCATTAGGCCTGGGATGAAAAGCGAGCCTTAGAGCTGCCAGTGGTTCATATTTCATGCACAGAGATTTACTTGTATTAGTTAAGATTGTGATGAGTTTGAGAAAGAAAGAGGGAGACAATTTGTAAGCCAATGTAGAAATAATACTTCCCTATAGTAAATGTATAATGAAAACTGTTGCTTTTATTGGACTGAATAAGTTTAGATCATTTAAGATATGCAGGCTTTGAATTGTGAACTGTATCACTGGTGATTGACCTCCTATGTTTTTTACATCACTTATTATTTCTTGACATCCTGAGTTTGCTTCGGAGACTTTTATTCCTATTCTTTTGCTCTTTTCCTTTCACACCTTTTCCCTTAATCTTTCCTGCTCTGTCTTTGGAAGCCTCTTTGCTTTTAATGGACATCTAATATTTGTCATAGACAGCATACACTTTGCACAAAGCAGGTCTCTAGATGTGATTACACACATGTAAGCACATTTGAGCTGGTTTTAATCAGAAAGCAATATATGCACGGCATCAAAGAGCCTTAAAGATCTTTGTTCATGCTGTGGTTTGCAGCACCTGCATTGGTCACTTCAGAAGTATCCTTCATTGCCTTGTGCTTTCTATGGTAGCTCAGTTCTTCTGGCAGTTAGATCTTGTAGAAAGAGCAAATCCATCTGCAATGCCGAGTCTGGCACAAAGACCCCACCACAGTTGCATGTCATAGTCCTGCCTGGTTACTGACAGAGTTCCCTGTAAATTGGAAGTCTTGGCTTTTGGATTCAATGGGTGAGGTCAAGACTTTAATTAAAATTTGGGTTGAAGAAAGTTGCCCATCTTCTGGGCCCCTTCCAGAGCAAGTGAGCTCTCACACTAAGCAAGGAAGGATATTTCAGCTGATTTCATGTTCCTTGGCTTTGTTACTTCTTCTTTGGTTTGGGTTTTTATTTTTTCCATGCTCTGTTTGGTGACCTCCAGAGCAAGCTACAGATCCTGCCAGATTCTTTGGGAAACAATAGAGGTGTCTCAAAGCAGTGATCCAGCTGCTGGGCTTGGGGCAGATGATTTAAGGTCTATTGCCTGAGAAATCAGGGGTTGGGTGTCTGATCTGTTGGACTTTGAGGGGCCTGACTTCCTGAACAGGCTGAGGAGCCATCTGCCTTCTGATCATCTCCTAATGCTCCCTACAGAGCACCCTCCAATATCATTCACTCTTAACAGCCAGGTGGAATGGGGATGTAGTAGGGGTTTATTACTCCACTGGACTCGGGAACAGATGGGGGAGACTAGTCTGTGAGCAGAAGCTCAACCAACAGATCAGCCCTGCTCCAACACAACTCCAGTCTAGTTTTGTTCTGTCTTCTCCAACTGACTGTAAGCAGAAATGGCTGGGGAATACCGGAGGCAATAAACAAATGTGGTGGTCCAGAGGTTACGCAGAATTTTAGAATGAGATGGATGCATTTTATATATATAAGTTATTTTTTCTGGAATTTCACTGGTGCTTGTCTTGTGTGGAAGCGTTCATCCGAATCTATAGTGGATGTGCTGGTGGTATACATATGTATGTGGAGCATTAAGAGACCAGAAAATTTCTCAAATCTCACTTGCATCAGGACTAGATACCAAACTATTTTTAAAAAAGATTATATTGAAACTGTTGAAAATCTGTTGGAGATCTTCTGACAGAAAACTGGGATTTCAACCAAGAGGATTTGGTTCCTCTGGGTAATTTCTGCTTTTCATCAGACTCTGATCATATAGTCTAGCTCTCCGCATACCTCCATTGTTCATTAAAACCAGTCAAGCATGGAATATTTTTTGCCCCATACCTTTTGCCAAATGTCTGTTTATATATATAAAAGAGGAAAGTTGATTTATTACTTTTACCAGCTCCCTCTCTTCTCCATTCATGTGCATAAAGCTACTATAACACATCTCGGTCAGGTAGGGTATCTCAAGGTGGGCTCATTCCTGTGCTGAATAACCATGGCAAGTGCGAGGAACACAGCGGTGTCCCTCGCGGTGTAATTCTGGGCACCTCCAAGGCTTTGGAGAACGCTTAAACAACCAGTTCTCGGAGAAAGAGGCCAGGAGAAATGAGAATAGTGGAAAAAGCTGGAGCAGCAGAGCCGTGTACCGTCAGGCCTGTTTTGGGTGCCCTGCTTGTGCCCGTTGTTGGTGCGTGCCCATCTGCACGGTGTGTACCACGACGCTGTACAGGGACAAGGCATCAGGTTCGTGCCACCTGCCTTCGATACAGCCCAAGCTGGGAGGGTCCAGCTGGTAGAAGGCAGCGAGGTGCCAGCTTGCCTTCAGCACGGCGGGTTTTTGGGGTGGTGGCAGCGAAGGCTGCGCTGCTGACGGCTGGCACCCCGGAGCGAGGAGCGCTGCCGGCCAGCAAGCTCCCGCTGATGGGTGAAGACAAAGTGGAACGAACTCCCTGTGGGGCGCGGAGCTGCTGTCCCCAGGCACGAGGGACCAGGGTGTTACGAGGCAGAGGCTGTGATTGCTCGCGTGTGGGTCGTGCTTCTTGGGTCCGGGTGGCTCCTGAGCAGTTCACATCCCATTGCTTGAGTTGCAGGGACTTCCCGGGATGCGGGGAACACCCTCTGCTCAGTCTGAGTTGGGAGGTAGGGTGGGCCTATGGGAACATCCCTGGGTTTTTCTAGTTTAGCTCCTCACTAGGAATCTTTCGCATACATCTACTGCAGGCTGTTTTCAGGCAAAGGTCCTGCCAGGAGTTTGTGGTGCAGGTCACTTTGAACCTGGTGATGTTGTCCTCACCCTTTGCCCCTCGCTTTGCAAATGTTTTTTCCATTTGTTCCATTGTGACTTTTGAACTGCCCCTGTTTTAAGACTAAAATGAGAGAGATAAAATGTTCTTAATTTTAATTAAAACAAAGTTTATTTTGTTATTTCATTAGCTAGCCATGTTATTTCAGGGCTTGACAGTAAAGTTATATGTTACCCCGTGGGTACTTCTAATTGTGTTACAGGGTTTCTTGTTCGCTCTGTCCAGAACAGTTTGACTCCTGTGCTGAGCTCCATCCTCCCGCAGCCTGGAACCAGCACAGCTAATGAAAAACACTCCAGTAATAACAGGGGGCTCTCAAGGGCTCCAGATAATTGGGGAAAGGTACTATTAACTTTACTGGAAGGCAAGCCGGCTGAGCTTTAAGAGCCTTCTGCTAAAGATACCAAGAAATAGGGCCTGATCATCTTGGAGGTAAGATAAGAATGTGGAAGCTGGTCAAAATAAATCAAAAAATCTACGGAAATTATTCTGTCAGTAAATGTCAATGCAGGGATGTGTCAGAGGCAGCCCGGGGTCTAGCAAATGCCGGTGAGTGAGGCGGGAGGTGAGGTCCTCCCCTGCCGTGCTGCTGGGAGAGATGCATTCCTGATGGTGCAGCTTGTAAGAGACCAGTGGGAAAAATCTTATGCTCCAGGTGGAAACGTGGGACTGTTAAGGCTTTTTTTGGATGCAGGAATAGTTCCTGCTCTATTCTGGGATGATTTGGGCCAGTCCTGGACACCTGGTCCTTCTGCTTTCTCTGGCAGCATCAGCACAACACGCTTTGAAAAGAGAGATAGGAAACCAAGAGGAGGCTGGTGGAGGTCATGCTCCCGGCACCGAAAGCCTTTTCCCATTCATTAGGAGTTCCAGATTTGCTTAAATCCCAATCATAAATCCTGCTATCTTGTGCAGTGTGAACCCAGGGTGGCTGTAAAATGCTTTTGCAGGGGAACCTGAATAGAGAATTATACTGGTTTAGAGGTGTTTTGTCTGCTGTCCCTGGTATAACTACAATCACTGCTGCTGGAGTTTTGGTGCCTGGACTTTATTTGCTCCAGCAGAGAAGGTGCAAAGGGAGAGGTGTGACAGTTTAATTCTTCTCTTGTGTTCCTTGCACAGTTTTAATGTTTTCAAGAAAATATTTAATAGGCATTTAAGGCAAAATGAATCGTGTGTGGAATGGAAGGGTGTTTTGAGGATAGTGGTAAAGCAGGATGGAAAAGATTTAGGTTCAGCTGTCTCATTTGACTATTTGCTGGTGTGGGGAGCTGTTATCTCAAGCTTGGGTAGTATGTAGTACGTAAACTCCCTTGCTAATTTTCCTCCCTGTTTCTCTTGTTGGTTGGCATTATAGGCTTACATAATTTTGTAAAAATATGAACTTTTATGTTTGATCCAGTGCTTGAATTTCCAACAGGATTGCACTGTACTTAACCTTCAGTATGTTATTGTTTTAGTAGTTTTGTCCAATATGAATAACACCTTACACCATAACATCCTCGGTGGATGTAGAGAGATGTTCCAGAAAGACTGAAAAGGGTTCCAGGAAAGTCAAGCTGTATGGCTTGTTTGACTTTTTTTTTTGTTTAGCCTCTTAAAGTAGCTAGAGAAGGGGGAATAAAAACATTACAAAGGATATGTTGCTGGATAAAAGGTATTCTGTTACAAACCCTGTCAACATTAATAACTTGCATCTCTTCAGCTTTGCTCTGAGCTGTCAATAAGAAACAGGAATGAACTGAGATAAAAAATGATCTGTCAGAAAGCAGATTGTATCGGAAAGATAATAGAATCAAATTAATTTATGGTGAGGAGATTTCACAACAGACAACGAAGCCATACTGAAAACCACAGTCCAATGTAATCCCTTTGAAGAAACGTTGTACTTATTACAGCTGTGACGATTACAAATGTTTGGTTTAAAAGGCTGTGTTGCAGTCTGGAGGAAAAAAAAACAGGCTATTTATGGTCTCCAGATTTTAAAGATGAGAACTAAAGAAAATAAGCCTGTAGACATATGAGCTGAGGCTTAATATTTCCACCTTCATTTAAGAAGGGGTGGTTATAAAATAGACCTGCCAGCCTGAAGGAAATTTGGATGCATCAACATTTTGTTGGGTTTTTGAAATTTTTGGTCCCCAGTTAAGATGAAAAAGTCAAAATAACCTGTTTCCACTGAATAAGAAGTTCTGATTCAATAGTGCCAAAAGGTTTAACTCTGTCATTCTTCTCTTGAGGTTAAACTGCCTCAAACAAAGTTATTCCATTTGCAATGTCCATCTTGACTTGGAAAAACACAATTTTAAACTCAGAAGAGTAGTTTGGTTTGGAATACTTCAAACTGGAAAGCAAAATCTTGCATTTGGAAAAGATGCTTTTGGTTTCCTGGAGGCTCTCTACTTCCCTAGAATTTGACATTTTCTTTTGGGGAGCGAGAGGAGGAAGAGACTGCCTGGATTAAACAATACCTTCTGGTGGAGGAGAGGAAAGAAAAGAAAACTTCTTTTAATGCAAAATTAAGACCATACCTGTACTCCTTGTTTAATTTTATTATTTGTCAATGCATGTGAAGCTGTGGATCTCCCATGGTTTAAGATCTCCCCTCATTACTCCCTGTGACCCTGCTCTTCCCTCCCCATCCAGGGACAGGGCTCACAGTGGTGCTGCCTTTGGAGTGGGAGCAAGTCTGTGTTCCTCAGTGTGATCTGGGAGGGTCTATGCTTTTCCTTTTTGTTAGTCCTGGTCTTGCCTTCACAAGCTTGACCTGAGAAGTGTCCACATGTGGCTCAGTGAACATGGTGATATAGTTCTCATCCCTGAACCAAAGCGAGTGAGGAGTAACCAAAGCAGGCTGGATGTGCCTTGTCTCTTTGCACATGTCCTGCATCGTCCTTTTTGGCAGAGGGCAAATGTCTCCTTTGCTGTGTCTGAGTGGAGCCACTGAGTTCTCCAACAGCCCGATACTGGCGTTGAAGCCTGTGAGATGCCAGCACTGCCCTCCCCCACCGGGGAAGGGGCTGGGTGCTGTTGGGGGTTGTGGCAAGGGCTGTTTCCAGCCCTCGGCGTCCCCGAAGGCAGGTAGGAAGCCGGCGGACAGGCAGCAGGTTGCAGGGGTGGGGTGTCTGGTTTTGCTCTGGCTGTTATCATGCCCCAAGGGAGCCCGAAGCCATGGTTTAGGGAGCAGGAGGATGGAGGTCTGGAGCTGCTCTTCCCATGCCAGGGACTGTGTGTTGCCGTCTGAAGGGAGCGGGCGCTGTGTGCGGGGGAGGCATTGCTCCTTCCCCTTCCTCCTCCACCCTCTTTCATCGCTCCCAAAGGGACCTGTGCTCCAGCTGAACTGAACTTCCTCCAGTAGCTCCAGATGTGCTTGAGTTTTCTGTCCTTGTCTCTTTTCACCACCTCATCCCCTTTTTGCTGGAAGCTTCTGCCCTTGCTGTTGCTGGATGTGGAAGTCTGGCTGCAATCAAACTGAGGGGGTGGGAATATCCTGGAGAGAAATCGGAAGGGATACGGGTCCCCACCATCTGTCTCCCCTCCCCCCAGTCCCCTGTGTTGCTTACAACTCAAAATATACAACCTGAGTCCAAACTATGTGTTTTTGAAAGGATGGATCCTTCTGTTCCTCCTGGCTGTCAGGGCTACCCGTGCCTGCCAGCCCTGTGTGTGGGCATTGTCCGCAGCGCACTTAGCACCGACTCCCCCCCCGGCTTAATGACAAGTTCTCACTTTGTTTGTTGTTGTTTGTTTTGTTTTGTTTTTTCCCCTTCCAGCCAAGCTGACATTTAATTCTGCCTTGGCCAGTTAAATATAACCCCAAAACCCGCGGGTGAGAAAATGTGGCTCTCTGTCACGCTCGTTTCAGAGGAGCCAATTAGCAATGGTGATCCTTGGGACTTGGCAGCTTCCTCCCGGGCACCCGGCAGCCCTGGCCCTGCCTGTCATTCTCAGGATAACGTGTTAGGAAATGGTCTTGTGGTTTACTAAGAAAAGCAAAATAAACTCGTTCTCCCCTGCCTTTGCAACCCAACAACCTGCGGGCATAATTGATTTGCAAGATTTGGAGTCAGGATGTGGCTTTGTTGCAGATGGAGCTGGTGAAGAGCCTGCTCCTCTCTGGCTCTTTGCCCAGTTGCCCCTGGTCCAGCAGCTTTCCACATCCAAAGGCCTCCAGAGTGAAGGCACTGATGGGACATAGCTCCCTCTTCTACCTCACCCCTTCTTTTACCACCGCTATTCTCCCTCCTTATAGCCCTGCTGTGGTGCTGACACCACTCCGATTCCCCCTTCCAGTCTGTGGTTTCTCTGCCTGGGAGTGGGAGGCTGGTTGACCAGGCTGTGGGCTCGCTGGGGTGCCTCGTGTCCCTGTGACCTGCTCAAAGGCTGCATGCTGGAAACCTCTTCACCAGGGACTGCTGCTCTCCCGGTGCAAATGTGCCACGTGCTGTGCTGGGCCAGTCCACGGTGTGTCTAAGCTGGTGCTGCGCCTGGGTCTGCTTGCTGATAATTGGGGAAAAATGAGATGATAGTGACTTCCCCTGACATATCCTCCACAAGTTCAGCAACGTGGTGGGGTGGAGGCTCTATTCTGTTTGAGTCAGTGATGGGTCTGGCATTGAATTTGTCTGTCCTTTTTTTTTTTAAAACCCTCAACTATGAAAAGCTTCCTGGTCTCCACTATGTGCTGGTAAAAGCTTCTGCTGCTAATGCCCACTTGCCATCTGCTGCCTGATCTCTTCAGTGGTGACCCCTCTTTTGTGGTGGTGTGAGAAATGGCTGTTAATTTTCCTCCCTGCAGTCCTGTTCAGTTTGTCCTCTTTGCATGGAAAATATCAGAAGCTACGTTAGTGCAAAGGTACCTTTTAGAGTTTGCAGGTGATGTGCTCCAAAAAAAGCGGCAGCCCCGGGCTAGTTTGAGCCACTTGTGGCTGATTTATGCAGATCCCTGCTGCCTCTGAGCCAGGGCTCCTGCTCCTTCCCAGAAATGCTCATCCCTGTCTCCCTTGTGCTTTTAGGACCTGCATTTTCATTTGCCATGAGGTTCCTCATGCTGGCTTGTGCCAAGCTGCGTGTGGTGTGGGGTGAACCTCCAGGGTGAAGGACACCAGTGCTGTGAATGGGGCCAGCTGGGGCTGTCATCAACCCTCTGACCTGTGTGCAGTTGGCTCTTGGTGGGAGTAAGTCCTGGTGATGATAGAGCAGGCAACACAAGGGCAACCCAGCAAAGAGATGGATGTATGATATTCATAAAAGAACAGGGGTGATTCCCTATCCTGCTGCAGCAGG